>NW_004955501.1:6732775-6769531 GCF_000276665.1 Chinchilla lanigera
CATAGAAATAGAAGACAGAAGAACAACCATGTTAACTATCCTGTATATACATGCATACAAAATTTCTCCTTCTTTCCCTTCTCTTTTCCCACATCCCGGAACTGACTCCTTATACTGGTGAGCAGCCACTGCCAACACCCATCCCTGGTGGAGGTCTGAAAAGCTCATCGCTGCCTCAAGAAACTCCTGCACAGAAGTTTTTTAATTTGCTATAACCCAGTTTTTTGATTCTTGCTATTTATTTCCTGTGCAATCGGGGTTCTGCTCAGGAAGTTCTATGTCTGTGCCTTCAGGACTTTTACTTATTTTATCTTCCAGTAGAGAAGTGCTTGTGTTTTTATATCTTTCAGTTCTTGCGTTTTTATATCTAGGTCTTTGATCCATTTTAATTTGATTTTAGTACAGGATGAGAGATACAGATCTAGAGGCATGCTTCTCTATGTGAATGACCAGTTTTCCCAGCACCACTTGTTAAACAGACAATCTTTTTTCCAGAGAATATTTTTGGCCCTTTTGTCAAAAATCAAATTAAAAACACTTGGCAGAGCAAAGGAAACGACAACAGAGTGAAGAGACAATCTACAGAAAGGAAAAAATTTGTCCAACTACTCCTTGGACAAAGAACAACAGAATTTAAAAAAAAAATAGATTCCTGAAAATAAAAGATCCAGTCAAAAAAGGGGCAATTGAAATAAGTAGACGCTTCTCATATGAAGGAACACAAGTGGCTAACAAGTACATGGAAGCATGTTCACCATCTTTGGCCATTTGAGAAGTGCAAATCAAACCAACACTGAGATTCTATTTTATTCCAGTAAGAACAACTACCATCAAGAACACACACGTACACACACACACACACCACCACTACCACCACCACCACCACCAACAACAAATGTGGATGAGGCTGTGGGGGAAAGGAACCTTTTGACATTTTTTATGAGAATGTAAACTAGTTCATCCATTGTGGATGAACTAATTGATTCCACTGTGGAATCCATATGGAGGTGCCACAGAAAATTAAAAATAGAGATTTTATTAGACCCAGCTATACCTCTTCTAGGTATCTTCCCCCAGAAGTTAAGAACATCATATCACAGATAGATTCATATCTATGTCTATAACAGAACAATTAAAAATAGCTAAATTATGAAAACAGCCCACATGCTCATCAACAGATGAATAACGAAAATGTGGTATAACATACAGTGAAGTATTACTCAGCTAGAAAGAATGATACACTTGAGTTAGTAGGAAGTGGATGGATCTTGAGAACATAATTTGAAGTGAGATAAATCGGACCCAGGAGGTCAAATATCACATGGTTACTTTTATATGAATAACCAAATATAAAGAAAGCACATATAAATAAAGGATGACATGAGACAGGGAGGTAGACTTTATGGATCTGGGAAGAGGATCTGGGAAAAAGGGAGCAGGGAGGGCAGTGAGGGGAGGGGAGCAAAGGTGATCTAGCTATGGTGTGTGCATGTACTGAGTCCCCAGGAGGAATGTAATTATTGTATGTCACGAACATATACCAATGCATTTTTTTTAAGAAAATAAGGTCCTGTAGCAGGGCATGAGTAGTGAAAACTTTTGGAGTGTTCTGAACAATGAGAAAATGAGATTCAAAAAGGTTAAACAGCCAGGAATGGTGCCACAGGCCTATAATCCTAGCATTCTGGGAGGCCGAAGCAAGAGGATCATAATGAAAAGTTTGAGTCCAGCTTGAGTGCCTTGGGGAGATCCTGTCTCCAGAAAGACAGGGAGAGTGGCTGGAAATGTAGCTCAGCACTGAGACCCTGGATTTAATCCCCAGTATCGTCCACATACTCATGCATGCATACATGCACACACAGGGCAAGCCACTTCCTCAGAGTAACTGTCACTCAGATCTGAAAAGGTTAAGATTTTAACCAAGCTCCCTTAAATGAGGTGCCTGAAGCTTTTAAGATGATACAATTTATAAGAGACTCACTTGGCATATAGACCCAAGCACTGATTTCTGAACCACCCAAGACCTGGAGGAGACTATTAGGAGATGAAAACATGCAGTAATTTTCCACATGTGTATCCTCACACGATGAGTGTGTTTCTTTGGCTTCGTTCAACTTGAGTTTGGATTCCTCTGCGTATCTGAGCTGCAGACCTTTAGTTTCAGCTGGTTTTTAGCCCTTTATATAAAAGGAGCCCATACATTTATCTGCCATTAAATTCTGAATGTCCTGTGCTTATTTAGTTTCCATTGATTATTTGTTCACTTCTGGTTTCTTACATTTAAAATATTTGAAAACCTGAGGAAGAGTCTGAAGCTCTCTAACTCTGTTAAACACAACATGGCGTCCAGACTTATGATATTTTTATTTGTGCAGAAGACAGTGTGGATGTCTCTCTTCTGACAAGTTTTCTGCTCTTTTAGCATATTTGTTTTGGAAACTGCCTGCTTCCAGCCATAGCAAGACAATTTAAGTAAAACGCTGGGAAAGTCTTGTCTTTTCTGCTCCCTCAGGAACTTGGAGTTCTTGGTAAGAGGGCAACCAAAGTTAGACCCAATTTCATTTCATCCAACATCCAGGGATGAATTGTTCCCACTCCATTTCCACTTCAGCCAGGGAGCTGGGGCCTTTTGAAGGTCCAGCATGGCCAGAGGGGAGGTGTATTCAACTTGAGGAGCTCTAGTGCATAGAGGGAAAGGTGCCAGATGTTGGAGTTCAGACTTGGATTTTAACCCCAGAGGACAGGGCAAGACCTATGCAGGGTCCTGTGCAAATAAGAGTTTGTGAAGATGGACTACACAATCACGGATGAGAAAACGCAGTCTAAGGGGCTGGGGGTTTAGCTCAGCAGCACAGCACCTGCATGGCAAGTGCAAGGTCATGAGTTCGATCCCCGGTATCCAAAAAAAAAAAAAGAAAAAAAAGAAAACGCAGTCTAGTTAGTTTGGGCAACTGCATGAGAATCATACTATAAACCCCTTTTCCTAAGACAGAGCTTTGAAATTCCCTCAGTGCTCCCTCATTACACCAGTGATGCACTAATCCTTCCTGTGCTGTGGTAAAGGGGAGGGAGGGCTTCATCCTCCTCTTCCGCAAGAACAGAGCTTCACACTGTGACCCTCATCCTCACCCAGGAACAAGCCTGTGTGCCTTCTGTTCTGCACCTAATGCCCGTACACGTGCCTGAAGACTCTCTTCAGCTGGGAGGGGTGAGGTTCTCCCAGGGTGTTATTGTGAAGGGCAGGGCCAATGGCAGCACACAAAGCTTTGGGGTACATAGAGTCTCCGTGTTGCTGATGATGAGATGTCCTCCCCAGGAGGGCAGCCACCCTGCCTCTTGATAAACAGGGTCCCTAGAGAGCTACAAAGTCTTCTCCTAGGCCTCCAGGGCCTAACTTTCCAATGTGATCCACTGTCCAGCAGGATAACCCTTAGCTACTTCCAGGAACATATGTCTGTTCCTCAGCTATTCTTTCCTAGTGCTTTACTTTTGTTTATGAAATTCCTGGGCTCATGAAACTAAAAAAAAAAACAAAAGAAAGAAAGAAGAGAAAATTCTGAAATGTTATTGTCCTTGATTCAAAATCTACTTACAAAATGAAAGCTGAGCACACTTGACATTTGTTTGTCTGCTTTTCTACAGCGATACCTTGTAAGTACATGGAAAAGGTTATATTCAAGTCATGACAGAGGAAAGACAAATGAATTGCTACAGTACCACCTCAGTGCTACCTGCAAGGTGGAGGAAAAGAAACAGATCCACATTAAATATGCATCTGATCTGTGATATGAGCACTCTTCAGGAAGATGGATCTGTGCCTTTTAGAATGGATCTTGGATGAGTTGAAGTCTACATGGGGTACAGTTCAATGGCTGTGTCTCTGAGGACAAGAGAAACATGCCTCCCTAGTCAGAAATATGAAAATAACCCAGATTCTAACCAGTCTTCATGAGAAAGTAGGGGACAAGAGCAACCTCCACTGATAGAAAAGTTAATAAATTACTCAGTCACTCCTTAACTCAATCTATATACTGGTCTCAGTGTGTTTCTTACTGTTTACCAGGTTCCCCTAAGTATCTGTGCGGCAGCAGGTGGAGGGCAGAGAGCAGCCATTTTCTCCCTGAAGGCCTTTAGTCAACTGTCAGCTCGGGATGAACAAAAGGCCATTGTTCACCAAGATGCAGTAGATACAGTATGTTATGTGAGACAGCCCCGTTTTCAATGGTGTGTCTAAAAATGTTGGCTTTTAGAAATGCTCATTACTTCCAGTCTATGCGCTTTTGTTCAGGGCCTTCTCCAAATTGGCATCTGCCTTATCTCCAGGGGTATTTCTCTTGTTTGGCTTCAGTACATCAATTTGAAGCTGACTGGAATGGTTTTGTCTGAAATAAAGTTCCAGTTATCACGCTCTCTCCTTATCCCTTGTGGGAGGTAAAGGGATTGCGAGGTGAGTGTTCAGCAAAGATGCTATCAGCCTCCTCCCGCCGCTCTTGCAGGCTCTGGGGTCTCTGAGCCTCCACTCAGGACTCTGAAAGGTGCTTAGCAGTGAGAAGAGCCCAGGTGCTGGACTCCCAGTGGACTCCTGGCCCGACACTTGCTCCCACGGAAACTCCTGACCTGCCACTTGCTCCCAGGGAAATTCTGAGAAACTTTCTTAAAATCTATGAGCCTTGGCTTCCTGACCTGTGAACCATGGGACAATCAGTCTTATTGAAGGAAATATTGCTATCAGGCCTGTGACAAATATATTAATAAAATATATTAATCTACCACCATTATCTAAGATCCCTCGTAGCTTTGGGAAATGTATTGGAAAGCCAATAGGGATGGAAGTGGGACAGCAACTAGGTCAGAAGATGCTCTGGGTTGAGCCAGGGAGGAGGAGAAGTAAGCACAAAGAAAAATATTCAAGGCAAAGGAGCATTACCTGAGCCCAGAACTTGGATGTACATGAAACCTCGTTTTATCTAATTCTGAGTCACATTTATATATAAGAGATTAAGAAGCTTGGTAATCTGTTTAAATGATGCTTTCATTATCCATTTATTTTTACGATATGTTTTGCGCACCAAATGTGATGACATTCTAGTCTTCTCCAAAATGCAGGGAACCTATCCAGTGACAATTATTTTGCCTTCTTCTGAGGATTTTCCAGAATGTGATATTGCATCATCCTTAAATGGATTCATTATTCACACTGCTACAGCCTTACTTGGATAGTGCTTTTCTATAAAACCTTGCACTATTTCCCACATTTTACAGTTTCCCTAATCTCAGTGGGAGTGAGGGATTCCTTCACCTTTTTCTTTTCCTTCTCTGCAGACAAGATCTCTATAACCTCTTGCTTTTGGGAGACAGTCACCCACAATCCAGCAAGGGGGGGGGAGAGAGAGAGAGAGAGAAGAACCATTGGATCATGTGACATTTGGAATCATATACTACTCATATTGGAAGACATCACTCATTTATTAATATAAAATTTATTAGAAATATTTGCTGTCCTTGTGGAAAACTTGCAGATCAAATTATTTGCAATCAAAAGTTTTATTCACCCATGTTCACCCATGTGACTGTTTCAAAAGCAGTTTGTCTACACTTCTGACCAAAAATTATGCTCTGCAAATCATTCTTAATGAAATTACCCAAAATGTGGGGGAAAGTTGGATACAAAGATAGGCTTTCATTCTGTTCTTTTAAAAGAGGAGACATTTAGGAGTAACCAAAAATGTCCAGCAGTAGAAAATGGGTAGGTAAGTTTGGTTAAACCACTTAATAGAATATTATGCAGCCATTTGTAAAAAGCTTTCAGAACAACTGATGGGAAATAATAAATGCAATCCTAAGAGGATTTTACTATGGATGTTCATATCAAAAAAACAGAGTGAGCCCAAGTCAGCCTTCTAGAAAAACAAGAATAGTTTCAATTTAGAGCTAGTACAAGGAAGGAAATTATAAAGATCAGAGCACAAATTAATGAATTTGAGACTAAAAAGCACTAGAAAAAGTGAATGAAGAGCTGGCTTTTTAAGAGAATAACCCAATTATGCAAGCCCCTAGCCAATATTACCATAGCAGGAAAGAAAAGAACCAAATCAATGCAATTAGAAAAGAAAAAGGCAAGCAAATGTTAAAACAATCAGTAAATCTACTACAAGATAAAATAGGTACAACTCTTGAAGACATAGGTATAGCAAGGACTTTCTGAACCAAACTCCAATTGCACAAGATATGATATTAACAAGCAACAAATTGGGTCATAACAAATTAAGAACTCTTCTACATTGCTGGTGGGAATGTAAACTAATGTAACCAGCATGGAGATTGCTCAAAACCTAGAAATGGAAATTACATTTGACCCAGCTATTTCTCTTCTAGGTATCTTCCCCAAAGAGTAGAAGACATCACATTATATGATACATGCAAACCTATGTTTCTAGCAGCACAGTTCATAATAGATAAATCTTAGAAGCAGCCACCATGCTTCAGATGAATGGATAAAGAAAATGTGCTGTTCATACACAATGGAATACTACTTTGCTGTAAAGAAGGATGGATGTGAATCATCTGTAGAAAAATGGTTGCACTTTGAGATCATCATGCTAAGTGAACTAAATCAGACAGATGAACTTAAGTATTGCACCGTTTCCTTTTATAAGAAACCCCAACTATAAATAGAGAGCAAACTAAAAAATAGAAAATAGAAAGTACTGAGACAGACTTTTTTCAGAGGGAAAGGGACTGAGAGATGGAGGGAAGGGAAAGGAAAGGGAGGGGAAGGGGATGAAGAAAGAATTAAGGTGTGTTGCATACATATGCTGATTCCCCACTAGGAGTGTGACCGTCATGTCCTTCAAACGTACACTAATAAAAAACAGAAGTTGAAAAAACGAAAAAGTGAGCACATGCTGCAGAGGTCTGAGAGTGCTCTGATCCCTTGTTGGTATGAGGGACACAGGGCCCCGGTGCTTGCTGTGTGGAGTGTGAGAACCCGTGTGTCCAGGCGCGCCTGCAGTGCCCTCTGGGCGCGGAGTCCAGGCTGTCCCCACACACGTTAATGATGTGGCCTGAAAGTCTCCAGTTATTACAAAGTGCTAAGAGGAGCACAAGCGGAGAGATGTGTGACTCCATCACACGCAGCGAGGTCTGGTTAAACGTCCCTCGCCAGCGCGCTCATTCCTTTGACTGATGGGGCATTACCAGGCCATCTGTGTCTCACTCAGTGGAGTGGAAGACCAGGTGACTTCGCATTAATAATTTCTATTTCAGGGGGAAAGTCAACGTGGGGCAGTCTGCTGGGTTTGCGGAGGAGAGGATGCATTGCGTGATTCTGGTGCCGTCCAGAAACCGTAAGCCGAATGTTCTTCCACTTCCTAACACGGAGACGTGGCCTTGTAGCTGACACTCTCTAGACACTGTCTGATGAGAGTTCTGCAACCATATTTGTTCTGGCGAGATGCTGATGATCTCCCTCGGTAGCTCCAGTAATACTTATAATAAAGGATATTGCCTCCATTCTTTCACATAGCATGGTTGTTGAACACCTGTGCACTTTCTGGGTGTGATGTAGATGTGGGATATGTAGCTTCTTTCTTTCTTTCTTTGTCATTCCCTGCCTGTTTTTTTCCTTACTAGAGATTGAAACTGGGAACTTTGCCTTAAGCTACATTCCCAACCTTTTTTATCTGCTATTTTAAGACAGGGTACAGAAGTCAGATATGCCTCACATTATCATGGAAGTTAAAATTTGGTAGGGGCAAAACTTAGACATATATAATATTTAAATAAGAAGTTATGACCAAGAAAAAGACTATAATGGTCATCAGAAATTACTTTTAGTCATTAGCTTTATAAATGTTTTTCTGTGTTCTGGTTTATCAATAAAATGAAATATCACATCTGAAAGGTATGTGTTCTCTCTGTGATTTTAGGCAGACAACTCCAGTTTGGGGCTTTTAAATGCTGTTGAGTTCTTTAGCAGTTTCTAGTTAGGGGTCTAAATCATGATATTGAACCCAATTAGATAGGCAAGTCAGGGGGCTTTCCCAATCTGAGAACTTCTGTTGGCAAGAACACAGGAGAACTGGTCCTAAAATGGCAAAAATCTGGAGATAACAGCTTCAGAAATAGCACTTGCAGACATACAGATAGTCAGATAATCATACAGATAATCATAATCCCTACATGAAGGAGCCAGCCCTGCTCAAGATGGCTTGAGCTTCAGCGTTATTTCCACTTCAGCCTGTAGAAGACTTAGGGATCCCATGTTCCCTGGATCTTCTGCAAGTGTGAGATGTGCACCATCTGCTCAATGCTGTCAGCTTCCTAGGACAGTCACTGAGCCTACAGAAAAGCCATTTACCTTTGCCACCATCTTTGTGCAGTGGTGACTGTCTTCTGCGCACTGGATCTCCATCCCAACTCCTTCCTTCACCACTCACATAGCAAGCCCAGAGCATAAGCAGGTGTCCAGCGGATGGCTGTGATCCTTAATCATGTCCCTGTCCTGCCAGCACACCAATCTCTGCTGGGAGAGCTACTAAAGCTCTTGTGCCTCACTGAATGGAGGGCTGAGCTCTACTTCCCACGAGGGGAGTGAGAAGTCACCACAGCAGAGTCCCCATTTACCAGAAAGCCCAACAGAAAGCTCCCTGGACTCCCTTCCTTCCTCTGCCATCTTTAGCTTCCACTGGAGGCAGTGATGGTTGCAGGTTTGGTTGTGCCCTCCAAAGGAGACCTGCACCCTAACTTACTCTGCTCTTTAAAACATGGAATTCTTCACACTTGTGACTTCAGCTTTAAATGATTCCAGGGTGACAGAAAGGACCCATTCAAAATTCCTTCACAGTTGTAATACACTAGCTCTAACCTAGGAATTCAACCACTGCTTATGAATCCACATGCTGGCTGGGTCAGTCCGCAGAATATACTTTGTGGTACAAAAAAATCCTTAGATGTGCAGACCCTGCATAGCCTGGCATTATTTGAAGGCTTGATGTTCTTATTTTGTTAGTGAAGGCCGTGCATCACAAACACTGTGAACTCTTCCTGGGTGTTTGGAGGGCCTGGACCAACAGTAGTGAACTCAAAAAATAAACTGAAACTTTAGCTTTGGTCCTGTTATCTAAAAAAAGTAAGATGGAATAAGCAATGCTCATCTCATAATGCAATCTTAATTACATGACTACACGAGGGCTGTTTATAGAGGGCTGTCTCAAGGATAGGACAGCAAATAGCCATTCAGAAAACCCTTTTCCCACAACTAGTAGCTGCCATGCAAGTTCCAGGGCAGGACAATTGCTCTTCCAGGAGGAAGCGAGCAGGTAGGAACACAGGATTCTTGGAGGCACAGTCTCACTTGCCTTGTGTTTCCTTTCACGGTGCCACAACCGTGTTATGGGCAGGACTTTACTCCCCCTTCTAAGACAGGTTATCATCATGTGGTGTGAGGGTCTCAAGAAACTGCTTCTCTCTGGATGTAATTCAGATCTAAGTTCCTCATGTACAAGGAAAAGCTTGAGTGTTCCCTTTGCGGTTGAGACTAACTAAGCGTGAGCCATGTTGTTGACTAGAGTTACTGTTAGATGCGGTACGTGCACATCCTTCACATGCATGTGCGCCTCACCCACAGCTGGTCCTGTCTTATGCTTTGTCAGAGGAAGGGAACTCAACACTTGATTTTCTTCACATTTTTCCCACAACCCTGAGGGAAACGACCACCTGTAGCTTTTCTCTATTTTCACACCTGCGTGGCAAGTTGATTTTACAGCTCCCCACCCCCTAACCCCGAGCCTGCCTCCAATGATGTGGATTTCTGAGAGGACCTACCTCTTGGGAATCCATGAAAAGTTCCACGGGCACTGAATGTGAGAATTTCTGATAGCATCAGTGGATGAACGCAAGCTTGGATGAGATCAGGGCTTATAGATATTTAATGAAAATGTACATTCTTGAGCCACAATTTTAATATTTTGTATTTTAGAGTAAGTTTTTATTCTGGCTGGCTTTCAGGTCTATAAAATATTCGAAACATGTTTTTCTAATGTGTGTAAGGTGCACAAATTTGGAATTTTCCTTGAAGAAAGAAATTGCTCTGAGAGGGTTGAAAGTTGCCTTTGTCTTAGACTATAGCTTAGTTTGGGCATTACATTCCTTTCCAGAGGTCTTATTTAGTATTTATATCCAATCTGGTTGCTCTGCAGGGAAGGATGGCATTGAATTCCTGGTGCAGAGAATAAAAAACAGACAAAATTACCCACAACAGCAGAAGGAAATCAATTCTGTTTTTCTCAGATAGATGATCAGAGAGAGCCATTCCCATCTTAAGATGAAGTTGTTCTGTAAACCTTCCTCTGGACCCTTCTGATAAGTGCAGTTTTTACACAGTGCTAGCAGAATTTCAGCCAGGGCAAGGACCTTTAAATGCCATAATTTCTCCAAGTTGATAGATTCTGTTTGATACCAAAACAGCAATGGGTGGAAAGAAAAGATCAAAAGGAAGGGCATTTATACAAAGGAGGGTTACTGATTCTGTTTTTATTATGATGGATGGATTAATTGTGGGCTTAGGATATTACAGTTATGCTAGGATTTTTTTCACGTCTCTAGTGTGTCCATGTTGTAGTCAGGGGTTTGCAAGGGGAAACAATCCAGGACTCATGGCCGGGCGTGGTGGCAAATGCCTGTAATCCCAGCACTCGGGAGGCTGAGGCAGGAGGATCATCGCAAGTTCAAGACCAGCCTAGGCTACAAAGTGAGCTCAATGCCAGCCTGAACTGCATAGTGCGATAGTGCGACCCTGTCTCAAAAAGACAAAAAAAAAAAAAAATCCAGGACTCATATTTTATAAATTATTTCTAATAGTCTCCCAAAATCCAGGACTCATATTTTATAAATTATTTCTAATAGTCTCCCAAAGAATCATATATAAAAAGGGAGTGCAGGAAATCTGTCCACACACTAAAGACCAAAGAATCCAGCTGAAAGCTTGCATCCCACAATAATGTCATGCATGAGTCCAGCTGAAGGCCTAGCACCCGTAACAACGCCTTCCATGAGTTCAACTGGAGGCCTAGAGCCCATGACGATGTCTCATGCAGGCCTGTTTCATGGATCTGTACTGGGAAGGCCCAAAAATCAGTGGTGGAAGTTAGAAAGTCTATGCTAGCAGGCTTAAGGATCTGAACTGGAGCCAGGAAGCACCACTTAAAGTAAGAATTAGAGCTCTCCCCAAAAGCAGCCACAGCCATCCTCAGCAACAGTGAGGTCCCAAGCTCCTCCAATGATCAGGGAAGCTGAGTTCCCATCAGGAAAGCCAATGCAACAAGCTTCACTAGGAGACTGAGCAGTGTACTATCTTTCCCTCTGGAGCCAGGAAGTGATGCTCAAAGTGAACTGTAGCCATTCTCAGTGACAACGGGATGTGAACTGTAGCCATTCTCAGTGACAACGAGGTCCCGAGCTCCTCCTCCAACAAGAACAGCCAAGTTCATATCAGGGAAGCCAGCATGACAATGTCCTCCAGCAGAATAGCCCAAGAGAATCAGCAGGCTCCCTAACAGCTTCCCAACAAGCTTCTACCAGCCCCCAAGAGCCTCTCAACTTCTTCCTCTCCAGTTCTGCCTCTTATGCTATTGGCAACAATCCTCAGGTGTGGCTGCCACACCCAGCGTCGTCCTGGTTCAGTTCAGCTGGGTGCTACAAGTTGACCACCAGTTGTCAATTCACCACAGTCCATTTTTGCCTGTCTAGGGGTCTGTTTTCATTTCCATCTCTCCTCGCAACATGAGAAATTGAAATTCTGGGGCTTATGACAAAATCTTTCTGGGTATCCTTTGGTGACTTGTACCAACCACTGGATGTCAGGATGAGTTCTAAATTAAGTGGGTACAATGTTCTGGAAAGCAAGCTCATACCTTTATGCAGGCCTAATAGTCCGCAGATAAGAGCATTGAAAACTGCAATACTTAAAAAATTGGTTCAGCCTCATTAGAATTATGAGTGTCAATCCTTTTGCTCAAGGCACCTGGAAACTAGCAATCCCAGCCAAATGCTCAGTCGTGCTGCTTTCCTTTCTCTGTAGTCCTCTGAAGGACTTTAGTGAAGGAATAAGGCAACAAAACATCAGAATAGCTGGAGACACAGTCCGCAGACTGGGTGCTTGGACCCCAGAAAGAAGATAGGGTACAGGCCCTGTTTGGTGAGGGTATCTGATTTTCCAGATGACAATACTGGAAACTGGTTTCTCCAAAAAAGGAAGGTTGGATGGAAAGAAGGAAGGAAGGAAGGAAGGAAGGAAGGAAGGAAGGAAGGAAGGAAGGAGATGGAGGGAGAGAAGGAAGGAAAAAGAAGGAAAGGAAAAGAGGGTAGGGAAAGAAGGAAAAAAGAAGGAGAGGGAAAGGAGGAAAGAAAAAGAGGGAAGGAAGGAAGGAAGGAAGGAAGGAAGAAGGGAGACAGAGAGAGAGGGAGGGAGGGAGAAATCTCAGTGTGTTGGGGAGGAGGATTTGGGAAACTGAAGAGGAACCTTTGAAGCTCGAAACGGTCCTTGGGGAGGCAGACTGGCTCTGAAGCTGTGGTTTTGGGGAAATATTCACTGAGGCAGCAGAGAGAAAAATTGTGGCTGTGACTTTTTTCCTCTCCAGTTTGACAAAGTATGAGCAGTGTCCTGTCCTTGCCCAGAAGGGAAGGGGTCACAGCTGACTCCCAGCTGCCCCATCAGTGTCCCGTCAGGCTGCAGGAAGCCAAGGGGAAGTGAAAAAATACCAATCCCAGGCCTCAGGCAGGTCCGGCCCTTTCTTCTGAGTCCTTATTATTTTCAGCCAGTCTGAACTGGTTTGCCATAAAAGGCCAGCTCTCATGACACACTGTTATACCTTTCACCATTTCTGGGTAGAGGGCAAACTAAATGATGAAGCTCTGTTCCTAAACATCTGAGCATGGGACACGTGCACTCCACACATGGAGACACATTGAGCCTGTCCGCACCGTGTGCCTTCACTGCCCTGTCACCAGAATGTTAAAGAATTTACAGACTAAAGAGCAAACGGGAGATAAGCAGACACAGAGACAAGGAGACGTTCTCTCCCTTCCTTGCCTACGTGCATCAACGCCTAGGTTCACATTCCAAGTTAATGTTTCTCTTATGATTTATTGTGCAACATTAACACTGACCCAAATGAGAGCAAAACATTTACTTACAGCCCTGCCTCCACATCGGGTCAAACTCTTTCTCTTTGTGCTGATCTTCGACTGACCCACCGCATATTGGCACCTTTCATCTGCTTTTTCATTGAATTTAGAGCAGCACTGCTATGATGAACATCACGGATTTATTAACAGCTTCTCAGGACCAAAAAGTGAGCCACAACATTAAATTCAGTGGGAAAATGTATTATGAATCCAGCCAATGAGCAAAACTGAAAACTGCGTCTTAGAATCAAGGGAACACCTGGTTTGCATCTTATCAGAGACATTGTTTTCTTTTGCTTTCTTTCTTTCTTTCTTTCTTTCTTTCTTTCTTTCTTTCTTTCTTCTTATTTTATGATATTGGGGAATTGAGCCCTGGGCCTTCACAATGAGCTACATCCTCAGATCTTTTTATGTATTTATTTGTTTTTTTTTTGTTTTGGTTTTTCTCCGGTACCAGGAACCGAACTCACGACTTTGCGCTTGCCAGGCAAGCGCTTTTGCCGCTGAGCTAAATCCCCAGCCCCCATTATTTGTTTATTTATTTAATTTTGAGGCAGCATCTTGCTCGGAGTTGCTCAAGCTAGGCTTTAACTTGGGATCTTGCTGCCTCAGCCTCCTGGATTGCTGGGGTTATAGGTATACACCTCCAAACCTGGCTTCTTGGTTATTCTGTTATTATAAGCACACATACATGTTATTATAAGCAGTAGGTAGAAGGCTGTGCCTACTCTTCATAGTTGTAATTTTTATATCATATTGTATCATCAAATGACACCTTCTGGTCATTCTGCTTTGGGAAATGTGAGCCTCCTCCTAGTGGTCTGCCCGAGCCAGCTTGTACCAGCTCTTGGAAGCCAAATATATATGTCTCTTCCTTGTTCTGAGTTCAGTGCCTTCAAATTGTAAGAAAATTGGCAAATTTTACAGATTGGCCATCACCTCATTGCTTATTTCTAAATTTTTTTTTATGAATAATACCAAAATGAACATTTTTTACTATGCTTTTAATTTTCCTCCTTTGGGCACTGGAATAATTTCACTATGTAAATAATGATAATGAACTAATAACAAACAAAAGCTAGCATCTCTCGAGTGCTACTCTGCCTAATTTAATCCTCAAAATAATGCTGCAAACTGTATGTTATTGTCATTTCATTTTACAGACGAGAAAATTGAGGCCAAGTATCAGTGAGCCCAAAGCCACACCACTGCTGAGCGGCCGGACTAGGGTCTGAATGGAGCCGCCCTCCACACCAGGGCTCATCCACTGATCACAGTGCAGCCATGTAGACCCCCAGCGCTAGCCTCAGCAGCTGGCTACCAAGACGCAGCATTCCTGTCAACAGCCCAGGAGATCCCCGTGTTCTGCCTGGCCATCCTGGACCTTGGCAATCTTGATGCTCGTAGTGCCAGTCCCACTTAATTGGCCCGTTTTCCTTGCACCTTGTAGTTTCAACTATCAATGTGTTAGTCAGTTTTGCACTGTGTAATAAAATCCCTAAAGTAAGCTAAGTCTATTTTTTAGTAAAGAAGAAAGAGGTTAACTTAGCTCACAGTTTCAGAGGATGAGAGTCCACACAGCACGGAACAGGCTCCTCCGAGCCCCCTCCCCACTGTGCCAGCTCCTGGTGGAAGCACACAGAGAAATCACATCGCCAAACAGGAAGCCGGAGAGGCTGGGCCGCCACACCCTCTCCCAGGGCATAGCTCCTCTTCCCTGAAAGCCTCCCCAGCCACAGCTCTGAACGCTTCCATACACCTCCTGTTGCCATAATGGGGAATAATTTTCTGACTTTTGGGGGGACACGAACCACATCTAAATCACAGCAGTCAGTGAGTGGGTGGCAGTTCCCCCTCCTCAAATGTCCTCAGCACTGCTTTCTTGGTTTTTCTTTTTTGCTGCCTCACTGTCCTTCGTGAGATTCCGGGTGTACCTCAGCCTCAGCAATGTCACTTGCAGCACGCCATTTCTGCCTCCCTCTCCCCTTGTCTTCTGTTCCTTAACCTGAGAGAGGGCAACTGCTGCTTCCCCAGAAGACCACCAGCAAGTCCACTAATAACTAGAGCTGGACAGATCTGCTGCACAGAGGGCGGGCACCACTGGGGTGCTCCAGCTGTGTTCCCAGCAGGTGGTGTCTGGAGGGAGTGTCTTTAAGGGTGGTAGGGTCTGAACTAGGTGATTTAGGGTAAGTCTTGGAAGGCAGGGAAGTGGTCAAGGTGGGCACAGTAAGGTGAGTGGACCAAAGTAATTCTTGATGAGCAAGCTGTCATCTTCATTGACAAGGTATTATGGCAGTTCAGGGTCTCATCTTACAAATATTTCCTAAGGAAAGTAGCAAAATTACTTTTGTTTGTTCAGAAAGAGAAGGAAATACTTGGTCCCAGTATTGTTTATCACAGAGAAAAGTTCTATACTTCCAGTGCTCAGGAGGAGGAGACTCCACCGGTGCTCATGAGTTCCCAGAGAGGAAGGTCTTGATCCCTTTATTTCTCACAGGGATACTCATTTCAGCTCCTTTATTCAGTTTAGCCTCTCCACTTCTTCTTTGACCCTCGTGACAGAAGCTGGACCCCAGGTCCAGGAAGGGAGGTGATGATGACACTAGGCGTACACTCGGGCATCTCTCCCTCCTGCAGTCCACGGGTGCCCTGGATCTAGACCTTTTCTGTGCTCCCTGGGCTCACTTCCTGGGAGGACTGACCCCCCGGACACTGAGACAAACCTTTCTTAAACAGTCTCAGAGCTCTTCAGTATGCCTGCTCATCATCTTGTGCCATCAACCACAGGGAGGCTGCACTTCTCAGAACCCTGGTAGACCGCCAGCCTCTCGGGATCTACCCCTGCCAGCAAACACTGGATCTTTCCGTTATGTCTGTCTCACCAAGTACAAGGGCAGTTCCTTCTTCTGAAATTTGACTATAGGATAATTTCCAGAAGTAGAACCAAAGGGTAATAGGATTGAACATTTTCCTGGCCCTTGATTAATACTGCCTCCTATGGGGACTGTAAAAAGTATATACTACCAGTTAACAATGAAAAAAATACCATTTTTCACTATGATATGGCTGACATTTGATTCATAATTCCAAATGAATATGATATGCTAATATATATAATTTAATTGTGATATTATTTCTCACATTTGAATTACCATTTTGATTGCTAAGAAAATCTGGAATTTAGATGCATAGTCTTTTTAAGAATCATTCTCACTACAAAATAAGCAAAAGAAAATTTCAGAGGCATCAAAGATGTTACCCAGGCATAGCCAGCTATTATCTGTTAATAATTCGATCTGTATTCATAGATCTATAAGATTTTTTCTATAAACATTGTTTTTCAATAAAAACAGGATCAACCTATTTTAAAACCTGCTTTTTTTCTCACTTGCTCATGTAACTGGAAAATTTTTCCATGAAATAGTTTGTACCCCTACCATCAGCCATACTTATGTGAAGCATCAGAAATAAAGCTTAAGGACACTGACTGTGGACCCAGCTGCTGGCTTTCAAGGGTCAATCAAATGCCAGGTCTGCCGTTTAGTAGCCATGTGACTGGGCAAATGACTGAGCCCCTGTGACTTATTTCACTCATCTGTGAGACAGAGATCATATTATTGTCTTATAGGGTTAGAAGTATTAAACAATATAAAATGTGTAAGTCCTAGTTTGACACGGAATGCACTGTGTAGTGTTTACTAGAAACAATGTTGGGTGTACTGTTATTATTTAATGAAACCCATATTATACTGAACTTTTCTGTTGCTTCTTTTTCCTGTAATACAAAAAGTGCTCTGCTTTGAACATTTCTTAAAATAAGTTCCTTAATGTTAAATTGAAAAACATACATAACACTTAAGGCTTTTATTGCATATTGTTAAATTTTCCTCCAAATGCTCTATCCCATGTGTAATATAGGAGAGTGGTATTTCTTCCTTGATGTTAGCAAGTAATTTCCTTTAGGCCCTTTGCCTGCCTGAGACAGGTAGAGACTGGGAGGTAAATGTGATCAGATCAGAGAGCCAGAGGCACAATTTCCTGCAGCATCTTTGTTCTCCTCATCGTAATATCATTTTCTGGACTAAGACTTTATCTATACCAGAGAACATTAGCCACTTAGGCACTATTTTAAAGTGAGAAATAATAACTGGTAATATTGCATCTAAGGTTATCATTAACTTGAGCTAAATTACACTGAGACATCTTCAGAAATAAATGGAAGATTAGGGGGAATAACAATCTAATTAACTATAACCACACACGAGCACAAGGAGCCCTGGACAGGTTTTATCATAGCAGGCATGCAGGCTGTGCTGCAGATTAGCTGCCTCAAATGAAGGCTGCTTGAGTGCCGCAGCAGTGGTCCATGTCATCCCAGTTATTAAGTCTATTGTGAAATCACATTCATCGTGATGCTTTATTACTTGACCAGTTTCACTTGGAGAAACTCATTGTGCAAAAGAATCAGATGCTGGCTGTTTTCTCATAATTAAAGACAAATGCAATAACCCATTCTTGGGTGAATGTGTGTTATTCTTTCTCTTGGAGATTCTAACTAGTCATATTTTATATCAAAAAGCTTGTTTTTCTAAATGAAACAATTTTGCATTACATATATGTATTCTTTCCTTCTTACATTCTTCCGTATAGAAATCTCCTTTGGGATAGTTCCAGTCACTTCCCTCGTGTGTGGCTTTTTATACTTCCTTGATATGCACAGGTTTTGATTGTAATAGCAAAAAAACCCATAATAAGCCTTTGCTTTATTGCAACTTGGTCAAGGAAAAAATAATATATATGGTGTGTGTAATGTAAAGGGAAAGCCTTTTGATAGTCTGTGGCCATAACCCTGATTTGTCAACTTCATTGGATTAAGAAATACCTAATGGATTAGAAAAACACACTCTTGGGTGTGTCTAGGTGGATTATGGAGGTGAGGTCTTGGAAATTATGTATGATCTCAGGTGCTATCCCCCTGCTCTGCTCTGCCCTGGGCCACCACTTGTTTTGCCATTCCCTTCCACCATGATGTTCCTACCTGGGAGCTCATGACTATGGATTGAATCCCCCAAATCACAAGCTAAAAAAGTCTTTCTTCCTTTAAACCGTGCATGTGTCATGGATGGTATCCAGCAGTGGAAAAGGTGACTAATATATATTCTTTTACATTATTACCTGAACTTCCTTGCAGAAAGGAATAAAATTGTACTTTCTGAATCTTTTCAAATTAAGGACTGGCTTAGTTCTTGCATCATATCATTCAAATGTTAGCTTTTTTCTGTTCTGATAACACCTTTTAAATCATGTGACAATGAACGTATTAATCCCTGAGAAAAGCATTAGAACATGCATCTCATCCTTCTGTCACTTTTAAGTTGCTCTGAAAAACATTTTAAGATGGAGGTGGAAACACCTGGGCCATAGGAGGTACTTGGCTCATCTATATGTCTGATGTACATCCTCTCCCAAACCACACCGATGGAGGGGTGACTGCTGGTGCAGATGCAGATGGAGGCACAGCCATGAGATGCAGTAAACATGCCTATCATTTATGGTGTTCAAAGCTAGTATGAGTCACTCTTACTTATTATTCAAGAAAGATAGATTTACAAAGCTTTTACCTTAGGTCAGCAAGAGAAGCAATGCAATAAAATGCCTTGGCTTATTGAACACAACTATAGAGTAGACAAGCTAATATGATAAATTATATATTGATAAGTATATCATTGATAAATATATCAGTTTCTAATAATTATATAATCAATTATTTCACCTAATGTACTCACAGTGGTGAAATAAGTACACATCTGGACTTGGCAGAACATAAACTACCACTGAGGTCTCAAAGACCATCGGCATTTTACTGGCAGGCAGTCTCCGCGTGTTTAATAGAACTCCTTAAAGCCTTCCATTAGTATTGTGGATCTTCAAAAGGAGAAACATAATATGACTAATTTTTATGCACACTTCTGGATCCACACAGGCATGACTTTTTTTTGACAGAGTATCTTGTCGCTTGTCAGATAATGTTTCAAAAATATTGATAGCCCCAGACCAAGGCTCTTTCTGATTTATCCTGTCCAACACTGATTTTAGCACGAGCAGTTGCAGTTTACTTTAACAGTGTTGCCTCACAAGGTAGTAGAAATGGCTGTACTCTAGTTGGATGATAAATATATTTTCCTCTGGTTTCCTCCACGTGCATATTATTTGGTATCAGTTTTCAATGAGAGTAACAAAAACAAACAGCTCCTTGTTTGTCCTCAACAAACACTGTAAAATCTTGAACCTTAGCTATGAAATGAGGTGTCATGGAGTAGTTCAGCAATCTCAAATGCAGAAGAGTGCAAGTGATCTGTCCACGCACTAGGCACACTGCTGTG
Organism: Chinchilla lanigera; assembly: GCF_000276665.1. Lineage (NCBI taxonomy): Eukaryota > Metazoa > Chordata > Mammalia > Rodentia > Chinchillidae > Chinchilla > Chinchilla lanigera. Next base: position 6,752,344 of record NW_004955501.1, read on the forward strand.
AGGACCTGAATCCCACAGCAATGTGCTGCACGAGTCCAGCTGGAGGCCTACAGCCCATGCCAATGTCTCCTGCACATCTATATCAAGGATCTGTGCTGGGAAGGCCCAAATGCCAGTGGTGGAAGCTAGAAAGTCTGAGCCAGCAGAATGAAGGATCTGTGCCAGCACTGGAGCCAGGAAGTGATCTGCACTGGAGCCAGGAAGTGATCTGCACTGGAGCCAGGAAGTGATGCTTAAAGCAAGGACCAGAGCTCCCCCGAAGAGAACCACAGCATCCTCAGTGATAGCAAGGACTCAAGCTCCTGTGATGATGAGAACAGCTGAGTTCACATCAGGAAAGCCAGTGTGACGAGCTTCTCCAGGAGAATCAACAGCACACCATCTTCCCCTCCAGTTCTGCTTGCATACTGTTGGCAACAATCCTCAGGTGACCCTTCCACACCCAGAATCACACTGATTCAGTTCAGCTGGGTGTTACAAGTTGACCATTGATTAACCCACCACAGCTATCTGTGCACTAGAGACCTGGATGATCCAGCAGATTCTCAGCCCAAGAAGATGAAAGCCACAGAACAGGAGGGCTCTAGGATGCAGCCCCAGTCTAAGGCCAAAGGCATAGAAACTCACTCCAGAGTCACTGTTGTGAATCTGCAGTGGAAGCGGGTTTCCTATTTTTCCAGAAGAAACTGGAACAATAGCGTCCAAAGGTGATAGCAAAGACTGGAGTTGTCTAAAATGGGTCACTTCTTCTTTCACCTTTTATCCTGCCCAAGCTATAAGCCTTTGGTTGGTGCACCACATCCAAGACAGGTCTTCCTCTCCATCCATGGGCGCACCCAGAACTGTGCTCCACGAGTCTGCCTGGTGTTTGTTCAACATTAAAATTGATCTACCATAATTCATAGTCACAAGGTCCTTTGAAGGTGCTATTTCCTCTGCACAGAGGGCTCTGCTTAAAAAGCTCACTCCCTATCCTCTGTATTACTCAAAAGCTACCTTCTATTTTGGTTATCTACGACTATGTAATGAGCTGCCTCAAACATCAGTGATTTCAATAAGAACTTATATTATACATATTATTCTGTGGGTCAGGAAATCAGACTAGACAAAGGCAAGACAGCTTGTCTATGCACCCCAGTGTCTGGGATAATGCAAACTGAAACTAGGAATCAGACTCTCCCTCCCCCTCCTCCCCTCCCTTCCCCTTCCCTTCTCTTCCTACTCCTTCTCCCTCTCCCCCCACTTCTTTCTGTGTATACCTTGGGCTTCCTCCCAACATGTCATCCTCAATCAAAGTAGTAAGATTTCTTTCATGGTAGCTCAGAATTCCAAGAAACCAACACAGAAATTTCCAGTTCTCTTAAACCTAGACCTGCAAATAGCATGATTTCTGTCAACTTTAAATAGATTCCTTTTTAAAATAAGAATGTTAAAGAATCTATGCTATCTTTAACCCACCACATGTCTCAGTAAGGTCTTGCCCATCCTATATAAAAAGCACCATTCATCTAATGCTTTTTATTCCCTATTTTTGCTTTATTTTTCTCCATAATAATGTAATCATTTGACATATTTTATATCTTCCACATTTAGTTTATTGTCTGCATGCCCTATTCAGATATAAATTACATGAATGTAGGGACTTTTTCTATTATATTCACTTTTGTACCTCAGCAACAAGACACAGGTGCATGACACATAGTAGTGCATGACACATAGTAGTCATGCCTCTATAAGTAATTATTGAAAGAATGAATGAATGAATAAAGGAATGAATGAATTGGGTAAGTTAACCAGTATGACCTTCAGTTTCTTCATCTGCAAAAGGGGAATAAAACTATCTTCATTCTAGGACCTTTATGTTGACTAAATGAGATCAAGTTTTTAAAATACTTAGTACAGAACCTGGCAAATAACTAGTAGGCATTAATTTAAATATCTACTAGATTCACTTAGGTGAACTTCAGAATGTTCATGAAATAGATTTAGGCACTGTCTTCTTAGACACCTCTTAATTTTCTGACAACTGAAGGAAAAGGATAACTTCAAGCTGTCTAAGGCTTCTTAATAAAGGGAAGTGAGGGTTTGGTGGAAGGGGCAGGAGTTTCCTTTGAAGTGAACATCTTTACTACAATGAGCATCACGACAGATCACTACTTATGTCTCACTAAGCAGAGAAACCTCATATAAATGCTATCATTTGCTCCCTAATTGCATATAAAAAGTAATCCAGTCTTTTATCTCTTCCCAAAAACGCTTCTTAATTTGTTCACTTGAGGATTAAAGCAATGCTAATACAGATTTCACCTCCTCTCAGCTAAAGCATCATGGTGCTTATTTTTCTTTTAAAAATAGACATCCTACCTGCTTCCATTTTTATATCTGTTTTTGCTTCTTGCTCTTCACAGTGTTATTGAGAATTAACCTAAGACATCATTGTAGGGTAAAAGGTCTTGGGTTTTCAAAGAAGCAAGCAATGAAAAAAGCAGGAAAAACACAGAATTGTGATGATACGAACAGCAAGTGTGGCCTGACTCAGCTGGTTAAACATGACCCAAACCGTCTTGTGGCCTTGGGAGTCTAGAGCCATCTCCACCACCTGCCAATTGATAAAAGTTCTTTGACGTGTACTGTCTTGTATATCTGTGCCTCTGTGATCCCTGGACTTTTTCCTATACTAGCAGTCTTTCATTCCAGACTATGTGGTCAATTTTTTCATGAGTTTTCATCTAAAACACTACAATTTTCTTAAATGTTCTGTGGCTTTGATTAACTTGATTAAATTGGGGCAGTAAATGAGGTAGAAAAGGCCTTTCTTTCTTTTTTTATTTTAAATTCATTTTTTAAAAGTACTGGGCATTGAACCCAAGGTCTTCACACTGAGGTACATCCCTAGTCCTTTTTAATTTTTAGATAATTATATAATTACATAACTACTTCTATTTTGAGATATATTTTTTTTCCTCAAGAGCATGTTTTGTTAGCTCAGGGTGTTTTCTTTACTTCATGCATTCTAAAGCTTCTTTGTTGACTATATATATGTCTATATATATATGTATATCCTCAAAGAGCTACCACTGACTTTATTCATATTTACCTCCAAGGAGTTAATTTGTATTCACCAACTGCCTCCATTATAACCTACAGGGATGAAAGAACACAAAACAATTACAAACTGATTACTGTTACATTGAGTATTGAAGGAGCCATAAATCTGAGAGCTGTTTTACTCAGAGAAACAATAAATTTGACAACTTTCTTAATATTCAGAAGCCAAGAATCAGTTCCAATCAGAATTTGCACATTCTAGTGTTGATTACTTCCTTTGTGTGTTTTATAGTGGGAATTGTGAGATACAAAGGCCACATGTCGACCTTATTATATTAATATTAAATAATCGTATTCGTATCATCTGTCCCATCCCATTAGGCATTCTTACTCTGGAGACTGCCAGTGTTGCTAGTACTTTGAAGCATTTTTCAGGGAGACTCGCCAGTTCTATTTCAAAATGCAAAACTACCTTGGCACACCCAACAGAAATTCTTGATGATGTACGTCCATAAAATTTCTTCTAAGAAAATGCCAGTAAACTCATCTAAGTGCTCCTGATCCTATTCTCGTGCCACCAGGAACACATCCCAGGGCAACAACACTGTGCCAAGTGTCATGCTAAGGTTTTATGGCTGGCCACAGACAGTGGGTAAAAATGATAGAAAGCTTTGGCATTTCAAGCATTTGACGTATCACTTGCTAAACACAGGAGTGTTGATATAGTCTCAGTAATGAGGCCCTCACCTCTTCATTAGTGCTTAAGATTTAATGAGCTCTTAAAATTAATAGGCTTCTGTTTCACTTTCTCACACTCCCTTATCAGATGCTGTGTTTTTCTCAAGGGCATTTTTTCTTAGCCCAGGCTCCTCTCTTTACCTCATGAATTCTGAAGCTTCGTTTGGCCGCCCCTCCTAGGACCCCGTCTGGGTGAAGTTCTCACCATCCAGTGCCAGCACCTGAGAATTGTAGAGCTGAGCATCTCATACTTTGCTGCCAACCCCCACATTCCAAGATGCCTTCACCTAGAAAGGTCAGTTTTGTGACCATTCACCCATGCTCTACCAGAGGCTGGAAAAGACAAATAGCACAAGGTATTTTGTCTACTTAAGTGCCCAGCTTTGCCAACAATTGTAGGAAAGGGTTACCTTAGTAGAGCTAGCCACGCCATGCGGTCTCAGTTGACACTAGACCATATATAATGGTTCTTAGGGATTTGGTGGCTCCATAGCAAAGGCTGGAGTTTGAGTCTCACAGTCAAGAGCTGAAGCATGTCTAACAAAGATTCAAGCAGGTTGTAATACCAGTGGGGATCTAGGTGGCCCTATTATATGATGAAGACATCAAAGAAGAAGCAAAGCAAGAGAGAGGAAATAAATCAGGAATTATAGTCTTAGCACAGTCCTTTGGACAGTAAGGAACAGTAAAAAAACCAAAACACTGAGTTTGACAAAACCTAGGGATAACAAGTTGGTTTTGGAGCCACAGCCTAAAGCCACCATTCACACAAAAGGTAGGTTTGATAGCCCACAACTCTGCCAACGTGGCCCTCCTCAGAATCCTCAGTGTAAGACTAGCTTCCTTCAGGGAGCTTATTTCTGAAAGCTAAAAAATGTGAGTTCTTCAAATTTTCATCTGTTCTCTTAGTTACTGTGGACAAGCCAAGGTTATCAATTCCTTCTCTCTCCCCACTGTGCCATTCTCAGTTCATAAAGTAATGGCCCTAATACTTACCTAGTGGTGGAGCCAACTGTCCTTCCTGCAACTCAAATAAGCAAATGAACATGGGATTCTTGACTTAAGCAAAAAAAGAAGTTGGACTAGGTTTCTAAGGAGTTCTTTTATAAGAACAAATAAGATGAGGGAGAAAATTATACAACTGCAATCAAGTATCAATATAATATTTATCAGGCCTTGTCAATTGCTATGTTATTGTCAACATGAATAGAAAATTATGTAAGAGCTTAAAGAAAGTTTTTCAGTTCTTAAAAATATGCCTACATGCTCTCTATGTGGTTAGTATTAATGAGAAAATTTCAGTATTTTCCCTCCTGCAAATGTGAATAAGTCTATAAGGCACCTCATTAACTATCCTTAAGACAGCACTTTAATGTCCCTCAAGTGCTGTGAAGGGGAAAGGTCATTAATATTATGACGTTATCAGATATCCATTTCACAGGACTGGGAGCTTCACCACTTCAGAAAGAGCACTTCTTCCATCACAAGGAAAATGCCTTGGTCCCTGTCACCTGCTACGATATCCCCTTATCTAGGAATCTTACTGACATTTTGATGCATTTCGGTCAGAGTGCAAATAGGGTGGATTTTTTAAAAGGGTCAACTCCATCAATACTGGAACTGCCACCACAGCTATTAACTCAAGAACAATTTTACTGAAATTGAATGCAAGACTCCAAGGCCTGCCTAAGTCATGATCATAGGAGTTTGTCTGATTTAAGAGAGGAAAAAGAACTGGCATTTCTGAGCCATGATTACATGTTAATTTAACTTAATCCTCATGGCTTCTCTAGGAATTGGGCATCCTTCCCACTAGCTTATAAAGGAATGGAGGCTCATGGAGGATGTATAACTGGTTTAAGAGGCCGTTAATACTGAGCTGCTGATTTGGTATTTGAATCTGACTCCTTTCTATGAAGTGATTTGTTTACAGAAAAAAAAAACCCTGACCAACAAATCATAATTGTTGCCAGCTCCACATTCACCAGTGACACCCAGACTGCAATGCGATGAGTGCACCTGTGCTTTACATTAGGTGAGCCCCGTAGCTCCAAGTGTAGCGGAGAGCCTGGGCCTCCTTCCAAGTCACCCTCAAAGCACAGAGTAGTGTGCATGTATGTATTTCATGGGATGCGATAACTCGTTATATAATAACTCATTTTGTCTTCAAGCTTTGGAAGTTCTCATTTATACTCCATGAACAGCCAGATATTTAACTCCCAGGAAAGTTTAAACATGTGACAATTTTTATTTTTAAAAGGACAATTTGAAGTGTAGACTAATAGCAACCCTTGATAAACTGAAATGACCAGTTCTGTCCGTGCTCATGTTTTGGATTAGTGATTTGGTCAAAGGGTTGGTGTAGGAGCTGGGAGTATAACTTTGATCTAAGCAAGAGAAGTTGATTCAAGAGACCATTTGGTTTTCTTGGATCAAGAAGTCCCTGAGGGAAGACACATTCCTTCCTTGTTGAGATAATGCCTGGGTGAATTGACTCTTGGGTAGAAGCAGAGTATTCCCAGCTTGCATAAGAATAGTACTGTTTAACCCGAGACTTGGTGCGTTGGATTTGCATTTTTCATTAAAGAGAGAAAAAACGGTCAGGTAGAGGAGAGGGGAAAGAAGGAGTAGCATATGGGAGACTGACACAAGAAGGCTGAAAGTTCAAGCCCAGCCTGGGCAACTTAGTGATATATAATTAGATAGATAGATGATAGATAGATAGATGATAGATAGGTGATAGATAAATAGATAGATAGGTTTTATATATAATTAAATGTAATGAGGAGAGAGCTGATTCTGTTTGTGCTATAATCATCTGTTACAGGCCCACATACCTTATTTCATTGTAGTTATAACCATTGCCTCTTCTCCAGTGGAGGTTAGCTTGCCTCATCCTCAGCCAATGGCTTAGTTCATATCATCATATACCAAATAACACATTTGGCTCCATTAATTTCTCTGTGATTTTCTTATATGTGTTTAGGCTGAAAGAAATACATATCTAGTCCATTTATTAAGTAGTGAAATCAAACAAGTGACCATTTGAAACAAGCCATTTGAAAAATGTATGCACATAAGTGTAATATAAAATCAAAATTTGCTCATTAATAATCATTCTTAATAATGGTATGTTTGTGCCTGTTGGAGACTGAAAAACATCTCAAACCCTGAGGTCATATTGGACCCCAAGACACCCACTTCCTGTTTTACATATAAGGAACTGCCAGAAATCTAGTTTCACAGAGATGCCATGACATTAGAAGGAATGTGTTAAAGTGACCTAATATTAAAAATGTAAATTACCCCAAGCAAGTATTTTCCATGGTGTCTAGCAGATACCAAACTGCTCTGTCTTTCCCTTGAAAACATCTGTAGCCCTGGGGTAATTTTGTGTATGTAGTCTGTAGATATAGCCACGGCTTCATGTGTTAGAAGCATCTGACTTACATAAGCTTACTTACACTTTTGCTTCTGGAAGCTATCTTTGTATTCAAAGTTACATATTTTTAACTGGTCCCCAAATGTGTATCAACTAGCTCAATGTGCCTTCATATGAAGAATCGGAATCTAGTCCACCATGAGAAGAAAAATTACTTGTTTCCGACTTACTAGAGTTAATGTTTGTATTTGGTGGTAACTTGTATATATTTAATATTTAAACTTTTTAAACACAATGTTTTACATTATGTTTTATAAACATATACAGTAATAGTGATAAAACTGCCAACTAAAAAAGCCCAGGATCTGATGGGCTCACAACAAAATTCTATGAGAACTTCAGGGAAGATCTAACAGCAATACTCCCTAAACTCTTTAATGAAATTGAGGTGATGGGAGCACTTCCAAAATCATTCTCAGAAGCTAAAACTATCTTGACCCTCAAACCAGACAAGGATGCAACCAAAAAAAAGAAAACTTCAGGCCTATCTCCCTAGAGAACATACCAGTAGATGCAAAAATCCTTAACAAGATAGTGACAAACAGAGTCCAACAAATCATAAAAAAGGTCACACACCATGACCATGCAGGCTTTGTCTCAGGGGTGCGAGGATGGTTCAGCATGCACAATACTTTATTGTGCACAATACTGCTATGCATCACATAAACGGAAGCAAGGTCAAAAATCACAGGAGCCTCTCAATAGACACAGAAAAAGCCTTGAACAAAATCCAAGATCCATTTATAGTAAAAACCCTGAAGAAAATAGTTATAGAGAGACCTTATCTTAATCTGATAAAAGCCATTTGTGACCAACCTACTGCCAATATCATATTAAATGGGGAAAAACTGCAAGTTTTCCCTCTACAATCAGGAGAAAGACAAGGACATCCAGTATGACCTCTCCTGTTCAACATAGTCCTCAAAATGTTACCCAGATCAATCAGACAAGAGAAAGAAATAAAGTGGATACATATAGGAAAGGATGAAGTCATAGTACTCTTATTATTTGCAGATGACATGATTTTCTATACTTAAAAGATCCTTCAAAAAAAATCTCTATTAAAAGACTCCTAGGATTAATAACCAAATTCAGCAACATAGCAGGATATAAAATAAATAAATCAATAGCATTGTTATACACTAATATTAAACTCACTGAAAAAAGTTAGGAAAGCAGTACTATTCATAATAGCACCAAAAAATACTTAGGAATTAACCTAACCAAGAAAGTAAAAGACCTCTACAAGGAAAATTACATCACTCTGAAGAAGGAAATCAAAGAGGACATCAGAAAATGGAAAGATATCCCTTGTACCTTGACAGGCAGAGCAATAGACAGTAATAAAATGGCTATACTTCCAAAACTGATATGCAGATTTAATGCAATTCCAACCAAAATACCAATGCCATTTCTCACAGATCTAGAGAAAATAATCCTAAAATTCATGTGGAATGAAAAAAGGCCCAGAATAGCAAAAGCAGTTCTTGTAACAAATCAAAGTAGGTGGCATCACAGTACCAGACTTAAAGTTATACTACAAACATATGGTGATTAAAACAACATGCTACTGGCACAAAAGCAGTCATGTGAATCTATGAAACAAAATAGAGGAAGCAGAAATAAAACTAGGCACATAAAGTTACTTGTATTTGTAAAGGAGGCCAAAACATACAGTGGAAGGAACACAACCTCTTTAATAAGTGGTTCTGGGGAAATTGAATATCCACATGCGTAAGATTGTACTAAACTAAAGTCAAAATGGATCAAAGACCTAAATGCTAAAATGGAAACACTTAATCTTCTAGAAGATAAAATAGGTACAACTCTTGAAATTGACATTGATGTAGGGAGGGACTTTCTGAAGAGAACCCAAGTAGCACAAGAAATAATACCAAGAATCAACAAGTGGGATCATATCAAGTTAACAGTCTTATACACAGGAAAGAAAGCAACTAACAGAGTGAAGAGGAAACCTATGGAATGGTAAAAAAAATTCCAGCTATTTCTAGGACAGAGGACTATCTAGAATATATCTAGAATATACATAGAACTCAAAAAAATTAGGCTTCCAAAATAGACCCACTCAAAACATGGGCAAGCAAAATGTAGAGACAGTCCTCAGAAGTAGTACAAATAGCCAATAAATGCACAAAAAAAAAATGATCAACATTGCTGGCCATTAGGGAAATGCAAATTAAAACTATACTGAGATGCTTTCTTACCCCACAGAATTACTATCATTAAAAAAAAAAAAGAATAATAACAAATATTAGCAAGGATGTGGGGAAAAAGGAACTCTTCTACAATGTTGTTGGAAATACAAACTATTGCAACCACTGTGGAAGTCAATATAGAGATTTCTCAAAAAACTAAAAATAGAAATTCCATTTGACCCAGCTAACTCCCTTCTGGGTTTCTTCCTAAAAGAGGTAAAATCATCCTATTACAGGAATACAGCATACACATGTTTATAGCAACATAACATGTAATAAAGCTTGGGAATAGCATATATGCCCATCAACAGACGAATGGATAAGGAAAATGTGGTACTTCTGCACAGTGGGATTCTACTCTGCCATAAAGAAATATAAACTTGAGGCATTTGTAAGTAAATGGATGCAACTTGAGAACATACTGTTAAGTGAAATGAGTCAGACACACAAGTTTAAATAATGCATGGTTTCTCTTCCATGAGAATCTCAATATATGTACTTTCACATAAAGAGCAAAGTAGAAAATAGATAAATAAAAGGAGGGAGAAGTTCAAATAATTCCTCAAATTGCCTATTCCATTTTTTAAGGAATGTTTTAATGTATATGCTAATTTGATTCATTTTTACTACTAGTTTCTCTTAGTTCACTGCAAAGGTTTTGAGCTTTTATCTATTTGTTTCTTCTTGTAAAAGGAAGTCATTTTTTGTCTACATCTTGTACTCTGAATAAATACTTTTGAGATTATGATACACAGTTTATTAACTATTGTTACTCTTATTATTTTGTTATGAAATTTTCTTTCATTTTTTCATGAAATTAAAAAAAGTAAGTAGAACATAACTTTACCCTTAAGTACCTGGCCACAACTCTCCTCAGAATAAGGACATTTTCCAGGATAATCACAATACCTTTTTAAGGAAATATAATAATAATTCCAAAGTATCACAAAAAATAAACATATATATATAAAATAGATATATGAGTGTGACTCTATCATTACCTGACTTAAGACCAACCACCTTTGTCCTTGCTCTAATTTGCTTGGTTCTACTGTCATCTTTCTTTCACGGTTGTTCTCATTCCAGTGTAAACAAGTGGGACCTTTTAGCATTTTGTTTTTGTTCATGTACTCTCACACAGATACTTCTATACTCAATGACACAGATACTGCTCACGGAGTTTCATGGTGGACACACATTATACACCATTTCTTCTACCTCATGGAAATCCCTGCAAGTCCCTGGGTGTAGGCCTAGTTCATTCTTCACAGGTCTGATAATATCACAAGCTTTGGAAAAACCATATTCATTCTCTTACCCATGTTTTTGGTGATAGGCATCATAATGTTTCCAGTTTGTCTGGTACCAAAAACAGCTTAAAGGCCACAACTTTGTTCACATTTTCTTACATACCAGTGGTTTCATTTCTGTGAAATATACTTGTACAGAGTTGCAAGCTTGAAGAGCCTATTTAGGTTTGAAAAAATTTTAAGCAGATATTACTAAATATCTTACTTCAAAGGTCATTATATCCACATTTTCCACCAAAAATGTACACGTGATCTTTGATGCCACATCTTAAATGGAATAGATATTATCCCTCTTTGAGTGAACCAAGACAGTGGAAAACAAGTGTTACCATTATTTCAGTTTGCATTTTCTTGAACACTGGTGAATCTGAGCATGCTAAAATATGTTGGCCATTTATATTTTCGCTCCTGAGAATTCTGTTTATGTTCATCCCCCAGCTTTCTGCTATATTGTTTGCATTCTCTTAACAATTTGCAGCATTTTTATGCATGACTAGCTTAAGCCTTTATTATCTGGCACTTATGTTTCTAATTCTATCATTTTTATTGACTTTTGTTATGATTTTATGGTCATACAAATTTTTGTATAGTCAAATATGTCTATTTTAAAAGCCTCTTGTGGTCTTCTTTAGATTAAACATTTGCAGTTACACAGATTTTCTTGAAATATATTTATTGGTTTATTTTTTCTCTAGTATCTCTAGATTTTGTTTTCAAGTCTAGCATGGACGATGACGCACCTTAATTCTTTTCTCATCGCCTTCACTTTTCTGCCCTTCCCTTCTTCCTCTTTCCCTTTCGCAGAAGTGTATTGTTGGTTCTTTGAAGAAACTTCATGCTGTTTTCCATGGTGGCTGTACTAATACACATTCCCACCAATCATATATGAGGGCTCATTTTTCCACACATCCTCTCCGGCATGTGTTATATTGGTGTGTTTGTTTGTTTGTGTTGATAATAGCCATTCTGACTGGAGTGAGATGGAATCTCAGTGTAATTTTGATTTGCATTTCCCTGTTGACTAAAGATATTGAGTATTTTTTCACATATTTATTTGCCATTTGTACTTTTGAGATATGTCTATTCAGATCATTTGTTCATTTATTGATTAGATTACTTGTTTTGGCATTAAGTTTTTTGAAATTTTTAATATACTTGAGATATTAGTTCTCTGTCAGATGAATGGCTGGCAGAGATTTTCTCCCAGTCTGTAGGCTGTCTCTTTGCTCTGTTGATTTAAGACTGAAAAATACAGTACTACTTATAGTCATGCAAAAAAAAAAACCCCTGAGATGCTTACGGATAATTCTAACAAAAACTGAATAGGACTTGTATACTAAAAACCACACATAAATGAAAGGGATTGAAAGTCTAAGTAAATGGAGATACATGCTACTATGATCATGGATTTAAAGACTCAAAACAATAAAGGTGTCAGTTCTCTCCAATTTGCTAAGAATGTTCAACAAAATCCCTTTTTAAAATTCCAGTAAGAATTTTTGTGGATATAAAGATCATTCTAAATGGTAAAAGAACTACCATAGCTAAAACCATTTAAAAAACAGACTAAAGCGGGATGAACCATCCACCTAATTTCAAATTTTATTACACAGCTACAGTAGCGGAACAGTGTTGCTCTTATATAGGAGTAGACACATAGCCCAGTGGGACAGAACAGAGGACCAAAATATGCCCAGGGAAATAACCCCACAAACCAACTTTTATCTAGGTGCAAAAACAATTTAAGCAATGTTCCTGGTTTAATAGGACGTGCATAGAACAAAGAAAAAAGAGAACTTTGATCATCTCTCATAGCTTACATAAAATTAATTCATGATAAATCATAGACAACATAAAACTTTAAATATATAATATGTAACATAAAACTACAAAGTTTTTAGAGGAAAGTTGGGAATTCTCCAGGTGTAAGGATGAGCAAAAGTTTACCCTTGCACCCAAAGAACAATCTACACAAGGAAAATAATGATGAGTTGCAATTCAAAATTAAAAACTCTGGTCCCAAATGACACAAAATGTTAAGAGGAGGAGAAAGCAAGCTGCAAACTATGAGAAAAGATAAAAAGATTTGCAAACAACCTATCCCACAAAGGACGGGTATCCTGAATAAATGTTTAAAATTTTAAAACTCACCAGTAAACAGCACTCCAATTAGAAAACAGACAAAACATGTAAAGAAACATTCCAGCGAAGAGAACATACTGATGGAAGTGAGCACACGAAAGTGCTTAACATCATTAAGAACATCATTAGCTAGCAGGAAAAGAAAACCTACAGCGAGGTACATACACAACAATCAGAGTGGCTAAAATAAAAAATAATGACACAGCAAACACTATGGCAGATATAGAGAAACTGGATCACTCTTGCTTGTTAATAAAATGTAAAATGAAACGGATATTCTTGAGAACAGTTTGTCAGTTTCTATAAAAAGTAATATGCAACTGGGAAATAAGCAGGGAAATAATGGTTTCCGGCTCAGCAATTGCACACCTGGGAATTTATCCCAGAGAAATTAAGATTTTTGTTCATACAAAAACCTGTGTGCAAATGTTTATAGCACTTTATACATAATAGTCAAAAGCTGGAAACAGGTGTTTCTCAGTAGGTGAATGGTTAAACAAGCTGTTGTATGTACCATGGAATTCTTCTCCATGATAGCGAAGAACAAACTGCTACAACAACAGCCTGTATGATTATCCGGAGACCCACGATGTGTGAAAAAAGCTACTTCCCAAACTTGCTGTACTGTGTGAGTCCAGTTAATGACATTCTTGAGGGACAGAATAATAGAAATGGAGAACACATTCGGGGATGCCAGCAGTTAAGAAGAGAGTGAGGATGTGAGGGAACTGCGTGTGGCTGTACCACACAACACAGACACGCACGCACACACACAGGTGTGTGTGGGCACAGACAGTTGCTGTGACACTCTGCCTCCCTGGCAGTAGCCTGACTATGACACTATACTGTAGTCTAGCAGCTTGTTACAGAACAGCTGGGGGAAACCGAGTAAAAAGACGCAAGGGATCCTTGTGTTATTTCCCAGAATCAAATGCGAATCTACAATGAATTTTAAAAGTTTAATAATTAAAGAATAGAAATTAAAAACATTTGGAAGAGTTTTTTAAGATTTATTTACGTTAGTAAGTACGCCATTTTCCCATTTTCCATTTCTGAGTACTTATTGGTAAAACAAAGACATGCTAATAGACTTTTAAAGTTCTTCAATTGTTGAATTTTTTCTTCAAGCACCTTACCTAATAATTTTATTAATACCTATAGACTTTATGTGAGAGCCTTAGTTCCTTAAAGATATACAATACTATAATTAGGAAAAAGAAGAAAGAGGAGGATGAAGTCATTTTCGTGCATTTTTCTACATATCTGCTTTTTAATTTTTTTGCATTACTTTCAAACAATATTTTAGACAATACAAAATGATAATACTGAGCATTCTTGTCTAGTTATTGAATCTAATTGCAATGCTTTCATTATTTCATTTATTTGATTTGATTTGCTCCTGGTTATTTTAAGTGGTTTTCAGCCATCATTGTTTTATTTTGTATTGTTTTCCACATCTCTAGATAGGACCATGTGAAAATTTTATGATATTTAATTCCCTTTACATCCTTGGAAAAAGCTTCAATCATATTTTTTGTAAATACTGCCTGATTTTTTGCCTATGTTTTATTTAGAACTTTTGCATCTATATTCCGAAACAGGGTTAGTGTATACTTTTCTATTTTTTTTACTGTACTTTATCAAGTTTTGCTATTACATTTATGCTCCATCATAGAATTAATTGTGAGCTGTTTAGATTTCCTTATGGCCTGGAACAGGTGAAGTAACATCATTATTATCCATTCTGTAAAGGTTAGGCAAATCTCAACTGTGAATCCATCTGGTCAGTAGTAGATTTAATCACCTCCCCAGGCTTGTCTACAACTGTTGGTTTATTTCAGTTTTCCCTTTCTTCTTAGATAAATTTGAGTAATTTATACTTTGCTAAAACCCATTTCTTGTAGGGAAATAATTTTCCCGTAATAATCTTTTAATGTTTCCTGAATCTGATTTTTCTTTCTTTTTATCTATAATCAGACTGGTGGATATTGGTGTATTTTATTTTATTTTCAAAAAATCATCTCCTGAATTTACTTTTTTAAACATGCGTTTGTTTTCTAGTTTGTTGTTAAAGCTTTTATCTTTATTAATTCCTCCTCATAGTTTCTTCTGATTTGCTTTACTGTTCTAGTTCTTCAAGATGAATATTGTTTCTCTATTTTTAGTTTTTATACTTTAGTGATAAAGACATTTAATGCTACACTCTTTCCAAAACTTAGAATTCTTACTCACACCCATAGGTTTTGATGAGAAACATTCTTTTCATTGTTTTCTAGATTGTTTGAAATTTCCCTTTTATTTCTCCCTTAACACAACTTTTCAAGAAATTTTGTTTTAAAATTTCAAAATAAATAAGATTCTTGACCACTTTAAATTCTTCATTTCTATTTTTATTGTCTTTTTTCAACTCGTGTCTTCTAGAATTTATACTGTTTAAACATTATTAAGGATAACTTAGTGACTTATTATTGAGCTAATTCACATAAATATTTCAGAGGCATAAAAAAGAAAAGACTCCTCATTGAGGGAGATAGATAGATTAGGTAGATAGATAGACGATTGATAGATAGATGATAGACAGGCACAGATATATGTATGTATGTAAATATGTAGTACAAATCTATGTACATAGATATATGTAAGTATGTGAATGTATATGCACCTACTCAAAGAGATGTACAAGAAACTGGCTTGAGAAATTAGGAGGCTGAGAATCTCAGGATGGGCAGTTGGCATTTGGAGACCCAGGAGAGATGATGGCATACTTCCAGTCTGAGTACAACGACCTTGGAGACAGGAGAATCAATGGTGTTAGCTGCAAGTAGAACCTAAAAGTCCTGAGAACCCAGAGATTTTGTGACATAAATTCCAGTGCAAGTCTGAGTCCAGAGGCTCAAAGATCAATGTCCTAACTTGAAGACAGACAAAAAGAATGAATTCTCCCTTACTCGGCTTTTTATGCTATTCAGCCCTTCAGTGGATTGGAGGAGTCTCACCCGTGTTAGAGATTGCAGTTGACTTTCCTTAGTCTACCAATTCACCTTTAATCACCCTAGAAATACCCTCACAGATACACCTCAAAAAATTGTTTAGCCAAATATAGCCCGGTCAAACCAACATAAAATTAACCATCACTACCCTCAAGATGGTGGGAAGATGGTGGTACCACCTTCAAATATCACTTTCCCACATGAAAAGACAATGTCCATAGGAAATCAGAGCAAAAATGTTCCCTCTTGTCCATGTCTTTTCAACAGGGATGGAAATACACATTCCCAGGAGCCTCCATTAGCTATCTCCTCCATTTCTGCTGGCTGAGTCAGAGTTCATCAGGCCCGGGCTAGGAGAGAAGCTAGGTTATCGAGTAGCTGGCATTTCCCCCTCTAGAGTGGGAACCTGGATAACCAGTAAGAATGAGTGAGTAGCTGTTGTGTATACAACCGAGAGTGTCTGCCAAATCTTTCTTGCTTCCCTAGTTAGACAGATATTCCTTTATTACTCACTCATAAAATACCAACTCTGTCCCTTACGTTCACATACCCCAGTAACATAAGATAAGATTATTTTGATTAGAAAGATTATTTTGGGAATCTTGAGTGAAAATGGAATCATTGGAAGATTTTAATAAAGAGGAGGAATTATCACCTGACTTGAGTTGTAACAAGTTCATGTTGTCTGCTTCGCTGAGACTAAGAGGATGGAGGTGGCAAAGGAAAAATTCTAGTTGCCTGAGTATGCTAATATTCCAAGACTGAATAGGGATTAAGTGGCAAGGTGAAGGTGGCTGCATTTAGAACCTATTTTGAAAACAGGACAATAGGATTCACTGATGGGTTGAGTATGGTATGTGAGGAAAGGAGTCGCTGAGTATGACCATAATGTTTCTGCTTGAGTCACTAGAAGAATAGTGTGGCCATTCACTGGGCTGAGTAACCACTATATTAGCCTGGTAGGAAGTGGCCATCAGGAGCTCTGCTGAGGTAAGGAACACTTGAGGTACCTGTGAAATGTATCAGAGACAGAGTGGATGGTTGAATGCATGCTTAAGTCTCCTCATCCAGGTAGAATTTTATACTTTCCACTAAATAAGCAAGTGTGAAAGCCCATGCCTATTCTTTTTTTAATAAGAAATTAACAATGATTTAATGCATTGCATATTCTTGTCTTCAAAGTAGTTGCTCAGATTACAAGGTGTAGGGATGCAAAATTAATAAAGCAATATAAGCACAAACCAATTTTTTCAATGGACTAAAAGAAATCAATAGTACAACTATGTTAGCTATCTTATATAT
>NW_004955501.1:6769631-6797535 GCF_000276665.1 Chinchilla lanigera
TTTTTTTTGGTTTTTCTCTGGTACTGGGAACCGAACTCACAACCTTGCGCTTGTGAGGCAGGCACTTTGCCGCTGAGCTAAATCCCCAGCCCCCTATTTATATATATTTTGTTTTCTTTTCCCTTCTGTCTATTCTCCTTTCCTACATCCCAGTTGTTCTTTCCTTTTGGCAATTTCTTTATGTTTCTCAATATCTATTGCAGATTTTGTATCTTAATTACTCTTTTAGTTTCTTACACTAGGGAGACAAGACAACATTTACACAAGCAAGTTTGACTTATTTTGCTTATGAGTATGGTGTCTAGTTTCATCCATTTACCTGTAAAATCCTCAAGTTTGTACTTCTTTATAGCTGAGTAATACTCCATTATATAAAAATACTACATTTTTTATCCATTCTTTGGTTGATGAGCAATTGGGTTATTTCCAAGATCTAGCTTTAAATTCTGCAGCTATAATCATACGTGCAAGCCAGGCGTGGTGGTGCATGCCTGTCATCCCAGCGCACAGGAGCCTGAGGCAGGGAAGATACTTTCAAATTCAAAACCAACCTGGGCTACAAAAAGCCCATGCCTATTCTGTATGGCAAGGGATGTAATGCTGTCTCTCCAGGTAGTCTTGAGAGGGTGCCTTCCAACAAATATGAATGTGATTTTATTTGTAAAGTCTGGCTTCCTAGGACCCATCCCTTGGTCACAGTAGGTGTTGTTCAGTCAATGTTGGGTCCAAGGATGTGCTTACTTCCCCTGAGTTAGCTGAGCCAGTAAGGTCCCCGTTTTGCTCATAGATCTGTGTGCTTTGGCGCATGCCCTGGAGGCTGCCCAGGTCCCCCTCCAACTGTTCACAAATGAGTGCAAACTAGCGCTTGTACACAGCCTTCCTGATCCCCAGGGAGAGAGCCCAGGGGGGCCCTTCTTGGCTGTCTTGTTCCCTAGATCTCTTATTATCATCTAGGCTGCCGTTGTTACTAGCATTGTGGGACTACCAGTCCCCTCTTAATTGCTTTTCACCAAGACCTCCTGGGATTTGGCAGGGCGTTTGGATAAGAACTTCTCCAGGCTTTATGCCAAGTAAAATTGGTCCTTTCAGACAGAAGTTTCCCTTGACGTGTTTATGCGTTTGGACAGAACTCCTGTGCCACTTCTCAGAGTGAAACGAGAGCAACCCTGTGAGGATACTGCTCATGTGACCGCTGGGCTGGGGAGACAAGCGGGCCTGAGATAGCAGCTTGGACGTCAGCATTTGGAAGTTTGTATGTTTTATTTTAAACCATGAGACCAGATAAGATGACCTAGGGAACCAGGACAGAGAAACCAAAAGCCATCCAAAAATTAAACCTGGAATGATGTCAGTGTACAGAGCCGAACTAAGGGGTTGGCTCCACGCAGATGGGGCATTCCCACCTGTGACCCGGACCAGGAGCACCTGGCTCTGCCAGCCACAGCTCAACTCCGCTTGGAGGTACAGTGACAGTTTGCGCTCCAGTGTCTTATATAACTCATGCTGTAACCAAAACCCTTGGTTATAAACTCACTTCTCCCACCCACCAGCTTTAGCACAGGCCTTGTCTCAAGAATCGATTTGGCTCTGTGAAGAGCCTCATTCTATCTCTGCTACCTTGAAGCAGAATCAGGGTAGGCTGCTTGACTGTCATCTGGTGCAGTGAGGGGTAACAGCTATGATGAAAAAGGTGCAACTGAAAGCCTGGCTTCACATTCAGCACAGCCAGCAGCTGAATGTGTCACCTCTTAACTTCCTCATGTGTCATTTTCCTCACTTTTCAAGTGAAAAGTGATTATATCTACTTTGCAATGGTGTTGCATTCTAAGATATAAGTGGAATAAGGTAATATAGTACATGCTAAATAAATGCCAGCTGCTTTCTTGTACTACTATAGGGAGCAAGACAAAAGCAATTTATCCATAAAATCCACCCTTGAATTTCCACTGTAGTTGTTCCCTGTCTGTCATGCTATCTACCACCCTGTAGTCACATTGCTTTAAGGATAACTAGGATTTGTTTTAGTCTGGTACGGTAAGTCAGGTGGACATGGAAAGAACTACCATGAAAGAAGGAATTTTTGAATTTTGGGGTGTTTTGGTTTGCTTAGATTTGCTTTGTTCAGGTATTGGGGATAGAACCCAGGGCCTTCACAGTGAGCTACATCCCCAGCACTTTTGTATTTTTATTTCAAGACAGGGTTTTGCTAAATTGCTCAGGCTGAGCCTGAGTTCTCGATCCTCCTGCCTCATCCTCCCACAGTGCTGGGATTACAGCTGTGAGACACCACACCTGGTTTACTGAAGAAGTTTGCACTAACAGAAACAGGGGCCTGGGTGAGCACAGAGGGAGCCCCAGGAGCGCAGTGGGGGATGTGGGCGAGAGTGTCTTTGTCGTCTCTGTGGGAAAATATGAGTGAGCAGGATAAGTGGATTTAGAGTTGGCTGGTTTGAATAATGTCAAAAGGCAAAAGGGTTGTGTCTACTTGTCTAATACCTAGGTACAGGGTAATAGGGCAGGGGACAATGGCCTAGAATATAAGAGCTGGTTAAAGGAAGTGGGTACGAATATGGGTTCTGGATTGGTTGGCTTGTATGTGAAAGGCAAATGCAAAGGTAATTTTTTGCTATTTGGGAATTAGCTGGCCCTGGGAGGGGCAATCTGTCCAAGGTCAGTCAAGCCCCAAAGATATTAAAGTGTAAAAAATGTAGAAAATATGAAAGCATGATTAATGTACACATTCTATTTTGTTTACGTGTTTGTGTGTATGCACTGGATTAAGAAAAATGACCTCACATTGGATTAAGTGAAATCAGGGAGCTGGAAATAAACCACAGAAAATCCATAACCGCTAAATATATCTCCTAGGTAATTAAAAACTATCCATTCTCTGGCTATCAGTGCCAGATTTTTAAATACATATTTGGATTTATTTCCAGAATTACAATTCTGCATTTGAAAGAAACCTTAAGACCTTCAGAATTTAATCTGTTTATCCACCCTCCACCAGTCTGTTCCTTAAATGTTTCCTTCCTGCAGGCTAAATGCTGTTATTTTTTTTCCTTTGGGTGTTTTTTTTTCTTTTCTATTGTAAGAAATGTCTTTGCTTTATGGGCCCAAAATCTGCTTCATTTTGGTGTTTGCCTTTTAATTCCTGAAAGCCTGATGTCTTGTACAGATGCTAAAAACACTCAGCCCAAGCTCCCAGAACAGCTGCCAGATGACATAAATTATATATAATGGTTTTGCAGAACTGCTATTTATGACCACAGCGAAGAACCACTTGTATTTGTCACACACGTTATACATCTGAAGATGCTGCTTAGGAGATTTTGTTTGCTGTCTTTTTCTTCCCTCTGAGCTAGTGCGGGAGCTGCCTCTGCTGCACAACATCACGGCGTGGTCAGTGCTTACCACCACGAAAAAGTCTCTCCTATGGCAGAATGAAGTGACTGAGTAGGGGACCATCTGTTGCATGTTGGACTCTAGGTTTGTGTTGGCTGACCGTGTGTCTAGTTTAATGCTAAATTCCGAGGGCCGAGTCTGGTGCTGGAGAGTTCAGAGGCAGTCCTTATCCTCCTTCAGTGAGTGAGTGAATGAGTAAATGCATGTATAAGTTGCCATTCAAAACATTTTGCAAAGAATTTACTTTAGTTGAATAAATAAGATATAAGAAAAATGGTTTGGTTATTAGAAGAAGAAAAGTTTCTCTGGAAAACCCAGTGTAGGCACTGAAGTCATTGATGTTGTTACAGGAAAGCAATATATTTTGGATTCCATTTCCTGACATCTCTAATCTGCTGAGCAAGGAACCAACATAGAGTACCTACTGTATGCTTCAAAAAGAGGGTGAGCATCAGGAATTTTGCACAAACCTCATGAAAGGTTCCCACAGGACTCCATTGTTGATTTTCTGATTGTCTATAATCATGACTTTTCCCAGCCCTGAGCTTGTGAAATATTTGTACATGATAAATATTGATTGCATAATGATCATTGAATGGTGCTATTGGTGATGACAGTATGATGGGACATTTCCCCAGTTAGAGATGCTACTAATCTGATGCACTAGTAGATCTGGTACCTTATGAAGGACCCAGCAGAGTAAGCTCTTCAATGGGCCAAGGGAATGAATGGCATATGAGCAAAAGTGATGCCACATATCAGGAGAAATGCCTCTAGAAGAGACAGAATACTTCACAGAAGAAGTCTATTGTTAGATGTAGGTTTGTTTTTAAGGACAGGGGTGTAGAATTAAGTATGAGAACAAAAAACAAAAAGAAGATTTTATTTGTCTCTTCTAATAAAGATAATGTTTTGTGGCAGTCTTAGGGTAGTTGCCATGAAGACTCATTCTACCCAAGTGGTTGGCTGTGAACTGCAATCCATTGAGATTAATTTTCTGATTACAGATCCTTTTCATTTATCAGGAACTCTCTCTGAAGTATGCACAGGAAGAAACAAATGCGGGGGAGTGTGGTTTCAGGGAGCTCTGTGCTGTGTGGAACAGCTGAATCATGGAGGTAGAGAGAAGGTTGTCATCTAGAAGAGTCTAAAATATTCTAGTACTCAGCTTACTGCAGAATAGACACAAGGCCTCATAAGGACTCAGGGAAGAGAATGTCATCCCTAAAGTCTGGGTGTCGCCCCACCGTGCTTCTTCTCAACCTGGTGTAGACAAGACAATGAGGGCCATTCTATTCAGCTTTTACATTAGCACCTTTAGTAGAACACTGCAAATCCCTTACCTTCCAAGGGAAGTGTTTCAGAAACTGGTAAAATAAAAAGTAAAATATGTGGAAATAGAGCATAAAGAAGAGGGTGTTTGTTCCTGGGCCGCTGTGGGAAGTAAGTCCAGGTATGAATTACTGCCTGGCGCATGGGCATCACCTCAGGTTTGTCGCTGGGTCAGGCACACACCCAGCAAAGCTATACCATCTCACTTGATGTGCAGAGAAATCAGAGTGGCATATGGAACACACAGGGACCCTCCACCAGCTGAGAAGAAACTTAGTATTTCTGCCATTATGACCTCTAGCTTTGAGCTGGAGTTCCCTGAAAATAAGAATTTGTGGTGACTTGGACTTGGCTTCAGATAGAAGTTTAACATTTTAGTGAGGAGGTCAAGGAAGGAAGCTAGTCAAGAGAGACACATAGAGGTAGGACCTGTGCAAACTGTGGAATATTCAGTGCATTTATACACTCATGATTTGATTATTAAATGGTACAGAAATACCAACGAAAGAATTTTGGAGCACTTTGCCAAGCTTGAGGTATGCAAGTCACTTAACGCCTTTGTGTGTGATTTATTTATTTGTCTATGTATCACTCTCACAGCATACGTTTCTCAGACATTTAATGGATCTATCTAATTCTTCAACACTATTATTAAAGCAAAGTCCTCAAGCTATATTTTGTTGATATTAACATATATTTCCTGAAAAAGAAAAAGGGAAATATTAGAGAAGTGAACGTATTGATTTACTGTGAAACTTTATATTCTGCAACATGACTTTCTAAGAAAAAAGGAAAGTGGGAAGGGCTTTCAAAACTCATTTGACTACAAAGCCATATTTCCAGGAACTGCTTGTAGAGCTAGCATTCATGCACTTAAGGAAATTCTACTTCAAAGCAGGAATCATCCCACTCGGAGAATGTGCCTGACCCTGTGCTGCTGGTAGCTGCTCTTCCCCATCTGGCTTGGTTTGAGGTTCACTCCTCAATGTTTGTGTAGCAAGGTGCCTGGCTTAGCCCATCTCCTAGCGAGAGCTACTTCCATAGTGTTGCCTCCTTTGGGGAATTTTTTTAAAAAAAACTTTAAAGGGTCTGTTGCAGATGTTGTAGGGGATTCAGCTTCATTGACAAAACCACATATAAACACAGTTGAATGGAAGTACTATAAGTGTGTATGTGTGTTTAAACCTTGGTGCCCCGGATCTTCTCAGAATCGTATGTAGGAAGTCATGAAATATAATTTGAATCTAGAGATGGAGCCTAGCACTAGAGGACCTGGCTCTATCCGTAGCTCAAGTGGTGGTGTGCTCAGTGTCATCATTTTAACATCTGTGGACCTCAGTTTTCTCTACTAAAAACTGAAGCACAGAGTAGATCAGCACAACTGATCACAGAGTAGATAAAATATGACATGTGTTATACCAGATCCAGTCACACCTCTTCTATGTGCATGGCAGGCATTGCTAAGCACTCTTTTCACTAAATTCAAAGATGCTGTTTCCACCATACACTCAAAATTGAGAGGCAAGAGGACCCTGCTGCTGTTCCCAGGCTTAACGAACCCTAAGAACTTAAAACCCTGGACTGTGACTATCAACAGCCAATATTTGAGATCCGACCCTTCCATGGTAGAGAAGAGCACATCCTGATAGATCACAGAGTGCTATGGGAAAGAACAGTGGGCAGAAGACCAATGTGTTCCTCTCTGCCCTATGGCATTGGAAAAGGTCCCCTTAGATCTTATGACAGATTCACAATTTGACAATTAAGAATTGACTCATAAGCAGAAGAGATGCTGACTATCCCAAAGAAACCTGAGGAAGCTGATCTCAAGTGACAGGGCCACACCCTGTGCTGGAATGTGTGTCATCAGGTGGGTTGGCAGGACTTGGCCAGCTCCCCTTCATAGTCTGCCAGCGGGTGAGCACGCCAGACTCAGGAAGCACGTGCAGAACCCTGCAGGTGAGTTTCTCTGCCCTGTTTTCAAACACCAATCAGTAAGGAAACCCAGCTCCCTGACCTCGAATGACCTCTCTGGAGGACTTTGCAGCTGTGACAGAGACATGATGTGGGAGCGTCCTGCTAATCGCTGACTTCTGACGGAAGAGAAAGTTGCTTTACACTTGTGTGGGATTAGCCTCCACTCCCCCATATGCTGAGGATCTGAGGGGGACTGCAGCTTGCAGTGACTGCAATCCAACATCTTCCTGCCCCACATCCTGCTGCACTCTGCCCACTTTTGGCAAAAGAGAGAACAGGCAGATGATTTAGGACTGAAAAACAGAGCCCTTTTTGTTGTTGTTATAGAAACCTCTTTTGTCATCTCTGCCTGGAGCATCCAGATTCCTACTGAGCTGTTCTGGAGGGTTGCTAGCTAAGTGGAAAGAACTTGAGCAGCAAAATGTAGCAGGAGGAGGTAGAGGAAGTCTGAAGACTGCAAAGGGCCATCTTGGACACTGAACAGTCATGCTGAAAAGCCTGTTCAGGGTCTGTTGCCCTGCTGAGGGTGTTAAAAACAGTTGGAGTGTGGAGTGTTCATAATGGCATTCCTTCAACCCATCACAGCCAAATGCTATCTGAATGATTTGTCTTCTTCAAGAGAGGTGCGTGCCCTAGAAAAAGCCTTGAAGGGAAATCACAAGTGGTTTCCATCGCTTGGACCCCTTTTGATCTTAAGTTTCTTCATGGGTAAAGTGGTTAGAGTGGCAGTGTATGGTTGTTGGAATGCTTAGGTGGGTAAAGAGAAGGGGTCACGACAATGGTGCATCTGCAGTACTTACAGGTCTATTTTGTGACCCACTATTAAACACAGTAGGGTGCTATTGCTAAGGGCAACTTACCACATGAATCACATAGGGATCACTAGATTGCAAAATCTTTTTTGTATTGATGTATGTCTGTCATATATAATATTACATTTGTTTTAGGTAATTGATATGTATTATATATATTATAAATATATAGGTAGATAGATAGATATCCTATCTTGATCATTTTCACTATCTCTTTCCCCCTCCTATCCTAACTTTTCCTCCCTTCTTTTAATACATTTCCTTATCTCCAAAAGTCCACCTCCCTATTTCCTACTGTCTCTTCATTATTTTATTTTTTCTTTATATTTTAGTTTTCTCATATAAGAGAAACCATGTGACCTTAACTTTATGTATCCTATTTATTTCACCTAACATTATGGTCTCAAGATCAATCCATTTTCCTACAAAATGACTCAAATTCATCCTTTGTGGCTGAATAATATTTATCATGGATATATACATTTTTTATGTATTGATCTGCCAATAGGCACCTAGACTGTGAAACTATGCCAGAGCCTGGCAGTTGTGAGTTGTGTTGCTATAAACATGGATGTGCATGGAGTGCTGTAGTATGACCTGTTCTTGGATCAAATGGAATTTCTATCTTTAATTTCTTTTAGGAACTTCTATAGTGAGTTCCATAGCAGTTGTACTAGTTTACATTCCCACTAACAATGTAGAAAGATTCTTCTCTCTTCAAAACCTAGCCAGCATTTTTTTAAGCACCCTTTTTTTGTTGTGCATTGATTTGTTTTAATTTTTTGAGACAGAGTCTCGCTATGTAGTTCAGGCTGACCTTGAACCCATTGGTGTTGAATCCATTGTGTAGCCAGGGCTGATCTCGAACTTGAGGCAATTCTGCCTCAGCCTCCCAAGTTCTGGAATTTAGTGTATTCCACCATGCACTGCTTTTCCTTTTAAAAAGTTCTTGATGATAGTAATTCTGACAGAAATAAGATGGAATCTCAGTGTTGGTCTGAGTTGCATTTATCTAATGGCTAAAGATGCTGAGCATCTTTTCATTTAGTCATTGGCCATTTGTACTTCTGACTGTATTCAGTGCATTTGCCCATTTTTAATTGAGTCATTTGTTTAGGGTGGTTCTAATATTTTCTAGTTTTTGAATATTCCAGCTATTAGTCCTCTATCAGAAAAGCAGGGGGCAAAATTCTTTTCCCATTTTGGGCAGGCATGATGGCACACATCTGTAATCCCATACTCCCAAAACTTGGGAGGCTGAGGCAGGAAGATTGCAGTGAATTTGAGGCCAGCCTGGGCTCTGTAGTGGGTTCAAGCCCAAACTGAACTACATAGCAAAATTATGTATAAAAAAAAAATTTCCAATTCTATGAGTTGTCTCATTACTCTGTTGATTGTTTCTTTTGCTGTGTAGTTTCTAATTTAATACAATACCATTTGTTAATTCTTAGTATTATTTCTTGTGCTATTGGAGTTTTGTTCAGGAAGTCCATACCTATAATTATGTCATCAAGAATTTTACCTACTTTATCTTCCAGCAGATTCAGTGTTTCTGCTTTTATATCTAGGTCTTTGATCCATTTTGACTTGATTTTAGTGCAGGAACAACAGATACAGTTGAGACAATTAAATGAGAAAGGCCAAGTAAAGGGGTTCTTAGAATAATGCCTGATGCATACTAAGTAGTCTTAAAAGCCACCCTAAGTAAAGCCCAGACTCAAACTGCAGAGCTAGCAGTTCGTGTACCAACTGCTCTAGTACCTCAGGCGGTGCAGGGCATGCACAGAGAGGGCCCAAATGCAAATTCCCATGTTAGTCCCATGTTTGTGGGAAGAACAATAGCCTCTTTAATAAATGGTGCTGGAAAAATTGGCTTGCCACCTGCCAAAGACTGAAAATAGACCCAAGTGTATCACCATGCACCAAATTAAAGTCAAAATGGATCACAGATCTCAATATGAAAACAGAAACACTAAATCTTTTGGAAGAGAAAGTAGGTAAAAAACCTTGAAGACATAGGGGTAGGTAGAGAGTTCATGAACAAAAACCAAACTGCCCATGAAATACTTCAAAGAATCAACAACCGGGATTTCATCCTACTGAAAAGTTTCTGCACATCTAAAGAAATCACCAGCAGAGTAAAAAGAAAACCCACATATTGGGAAAAAAAATTTAGCTGACTGCCCCTTGGACAAAGGTCTTCTATCTAGAACATATAAAGAATTAAAAAACATCAGCCTCCCAAATTCAAAGACCCAATCCAGAGATGGGCACCTGAGATGAACATACACTTCTCAGATAAAGAAATACAAATGGCAAATAAATACACGAGAAAATGTTCAACTTCATTAGTCATTTGAGAAATGCAAATTAAAACAATATTGAGATTTCATCTCACCCCAGTAAGAAGGCTAGCATTAAGAAATCAACCAATAACAAATGCTGGCGAGGCTGTGGAGAAATAGGAACCCTTCTCCACTGCTGGTGGGAATGCAGACTGTGCAACCACTGTGGAAATCAGTTTGGAGATTCCTCAGCAAACTAGTTCTAGAGGTCCCATTCAACCCAGCTATGAAGATCTGAAAGCATCATATCACAGTGATATATGTGTACCCATGTTTATAGCAGCACAATTTGTAATTGTTAAATTGTGGAAGCAACCCAAATGTCTATCCACTGAGGATTGGATAAAAAAATTGTGGTACTTTTAAAGAATGGAATATTACTCAGCTATGAAGAAAGATAAACTTGAGGCTTTTATAGGTATATGGTCACAACTAGAGACCATACTCATAAGTGAAATAAACCAGACCTCCATGTGTAAGCAATGTATTATCTCACTAGTATAAGAACCTGAAAGAGTGAATAAAAATTAGGAGGTATGATAGGCATTGTGAAACAAAAGGAAAATGCTTAAAAGTAAAGAGTAACTGGGATGGAACAGAGAAAAGAAAGAAGGAGAAATTATGTATGTATGTATATACAGGATAGCTAACATAGTTGTACTACTGACTTCTATCGCTTTACTGAAAGGAACATTTAATGATTAATTATTTGATCAATCTTGCATGTCTCTGTTTGTTTCTCTGAGAAACCACTTTGAAGACATCAATACGTAGTACAACCATTGTTAATTTCCTACCAGTTTGTCTGTAATTCTGTATTGTGTGTATTGTTCTTACGCTGTTTTGTAAATGGATGCCTGTTTGTTAATATGTTTTCCTTCTTTTATTCTTAAAATAAATTTTTTTAAAAAGCCAACATAATTCATTAATCATAAGCCACCATACTGGACATAATTTCACCTGTCTCAAGACTCAGAAAACTTTTCCAAGCTTATTAATGTCTGGGGATATTTGTAAGAGCATTGGAGAACCAGTCAGGGTTCTAACAGTGAAAGAGATGTCAGTGAATGGCTCCAGGAGAGCTGCGTGGGCAAGCCTGATGGAATCGCTGGGGTGCTAAACACTCCAGGATGAGCAAACACGGGAAATTGTTCTTTGGATGACTTGCTGGGCAGGCAGGCACCGTGATGTTACTGGAACTCAGGGAGAGCTAGGGCTTTGCGGGAAGCGCAGCTAGGAGAGGCCTGTTGGTGGATCGAGGCAGTCACTGCCAAAATCGCAATATAGGGAAGGGAGGAAGAAAGACAATATGCAAACTTCTCTTTTATCCACTCTCTCATCTCCTAATGGTGCCTCCTACTGGCAGAAGGAAAGTGAACTGGCACATGCGGGCTAGTGCCCCAGGCTACAGCAGAGCAGAGAGGTCTGGGGACACAAAGGAGAATGCCCACTGTACTCATGAGCTCTTGCTTCACAAATAGGGCATTGCCAGTTAACAGGGTGCCTGGTTAGTTGAATAAAACATTCAGAAACACAGACTTTTTCCATCATGTAGTTACTTCATTCATTAGGCAAGTCCTATAGTGAGATGAGCTCTGTCAAAATGGTATTTCCCAAGAATACTGCAGTGTACAAATGTACAGTCTGATCCAGAGATCGGAGTGTGATGGTCAGCATAGGTCACATGGAGCTCTGGTTCCTCTTCCCCATTCATTTTGGGCCTAGGCAGTGACACAATGTCATAGTACTGGTTTGAGAGTGAGCTGTGGGTTGGAATCACCTGGGTAGTTTTTAAAACTGCTGATGCCTGTGTGCCACCCCCAGAGATACTAATTAATTGGCCTGGCCATCTCTAGGCCAATGCCTGGTATATATTGAAATCAGCTGGGAATCACAAGCCTAATTAAATAAGTGTGTCCATATCATACAGGATTTCATTAATCTGCATGGTGACAGGGCTGCCACAGGCTAGAGCAGTGCTGTCCACACGTAGCTATTTAAATTTAGAATAATTAAATTTAAATAAAAAGCAGTTTCTCAATCTCTCCCTGCCTTGCACTGATGTTCAACCACATGTAGCCAGCTGGGCCAGGTGGAGCCCACCGAAAGTCCTGTCAGACAGCATCAGGGCAGTAACGTTAGTGGGCTGGGCTCAATGAGAAGCGAGGCAGAAATCAGGAAGCCTCAAGGAGTGATCAAAAATATGGTAATATCAAAATTATTTTAAAAACTTATCACAGCAAAAGGCACATTATCAGGAATGGTGGAACACTCATGTTCAAAGTGAGGAGGAGCGTTTTCAGTATTTTGAGTACGTTGAGGGTGATTTACGCCAACTGAGCATCATGCTGAGCTGAAGGAGGAGCTGTGGAGGAATGAAGCTTTTGACACTTGAAGCCATATTTAAGACCCGTGGATCTATGCTTCTACGGCCTGGGATCAGCATGGATGAAGCTAGCAGCCAAAGGGGTTGGGAAGGTAACAGAAGATAGAGGAAGACCTAGGACCTGTCCCCGGCACTGTGCACCTCCCTGAAGGCATCAGTAGGGAGGCTCATTTCATTTCCTTCTGAAACACACTGCTGAGCAAAGTGATACAGTTTGTGTCTGCTTTGAACAGTGCCAGCCCCAGGTGTGTCTAGTGGTGAAAAGAACATCTAGCTCTAGGGTGATTCCCCAGGGCTCCATAAACAGAAGCTCCTGGCACCAGGGCCCTGTTACTGAGAGCCAGGGTAAGTACACAGCAGGAGGACGAAGGGAGAGCTCACTGCATTGAAGAGGGAGATAGACACTCACAGTCCTTGTTCAGCTTACTCTAGAGGAGTTGGAGGTTGTACTGATTTGTGGGTGAAGAATGGCTTTTGATAATAAATTCCTGGCTGCCTGCCGGATGTTTCAGGAGAGAGATAGAATGGCACATCCACTTGCTAGAGCTGCTATAACTAAGCCTCACAAACTGGTGGCTTTAGCATTGTGGAAGCTAGAAGTCTGAAATACAAATGTCAGTGGAGCCACAAGGAAGTGGAATCCTGACACTGTGTAATGTTATTTCTAGTGGCCCAGTGAGTTGTGTTATTATCTAAATTTTATGTCATTTAATATGTCTTCTTCAAAGTTGTATGGTTTGAAAAATTGCCTGCAGTAAATCCTTTATTTTTGAACATGAAAAAGTTATTTATTCTTTATTCAGAGAAAAGTAGTCTTTCCCTATCCTCACGAGGTAAATGTTGAGGAAGTATTTGAGGAATATCAGTTGGAAGGAACATCTGATTGTAGGCCTGCACTGGAGGCCGCGGTGGATTGCTCTGGCCTGTGATGCCATGGTTCACTAGGACCTGTTACCATGGGGATAGGATCTGCACTTCTCCGGGAAACCTCAGGGCTTTGAATGACTGACATTGATTTCTAGCTGCTGCCTTCACTTTCTCACCACTAATAACAGGGCATTGTTCAGCCCGCACCTGTCCCACAATTTTACCTGTGGCAGTTCTACCCCTTAGAGGTCCTAGGAAGTAGATTGCTCTTGTGTACATGATCATGAATTGTTTATTGGTAGCACATTAACGTTGTCTCCCCACACAGTTCAGGTTCTGCGGGAAATGTCCAGGGCCCCATTTTATCTCCAACAAGCCACAGTGATACCACCATATACCTATTAGAAGTTAAAGACATGTCTACTTTAGTCCTGGGTATTTATCCTAATAAGAAAGGGTGTATGTGTCCATACATAGTCTGGCATACAAATATGTATGGCAGTTTTGTGTGCAAATGCCAAAAACTGGAAACAACCAAACTTTCCATCCATGGATTACTCAACAATAAAAAGATAAACCATTGATAGGACAGCAGTGAATGTCTCTAAATACTTAGGCTGAATGAAAGAAAAAAAAAGACAAAGGAAGTCCACAAAGTATACAGGGGTATCCAGTCCAACACCTGTGCATCCCTGCACAGCTAGTAATGCTGCTCCACACGACTGCAAACTTTAACTTCCTGTGTGATCTGCAGCAATATTGACTTGACTGTGTGATTCTCCCTTGAGGATGTGAGCAGCAGCCGAATGCTTGCAGAGCAGGGCACGCGTGCGCCACACTCAGCCAGTTGAATTGAAGCTCGCATGCATCGGTCATTAGATGCACTGTGAGATGTGGCAAGAGGAGCACAGCAGGGACAGATAGAATTTCAGTCTACCCACGTCTGGCAGTCTATCACTGTCACATCATAACCTAGCTACATCCTTCCTTTCTTGCTAGGGCTGCTCATGAATAAACCTGAATTAAGGAATTCAGGCTTTGGGGTCAGAGACTGAGTTCAGGTGCCCTCTGATAATCAGTAACTTGTGGTATCCAACCTTGAAATTTTTCATATGTGAAATAGTGTAAAATTTCATCACATGATTACTATAAAGTGGAGTTTTAAAATGCATGCTCTTTAAAACATGAAGCAATGGAATATCAAGGATTATGGCCAGAGGAAGGAGCACAAGCATCACAATTTTGCCTCCTGCAGAATGAGCGACAGTGTGATTAAACTATGAGAAACAAAACGAAACAAAACAAAACACCCACATAAGAGAAAATGATAGACCTTGTATCTCTCTATTTCCACCAGACTGACATCCCACATCAGAATTGCTTGGACCATTTTTTTTTTTTTTTTTGAGTTAGGGTCTCGCTGTGCAGGTTCAGGCTGGGCTTGAATTCACTATGTACCCAGGCCCACCTTGAACTCTTGGCGATCCCCTGCCTCAGCCTCCTGTGTGCTAGGATTACAGGTGTGCCCCACCATGTCCGCCGGGCACTTTCTAAGCTACAGATTTTGAGATCTTACCCTATTCTCACTGAATCAGAATTGCCTAGGATAGGAATCTGAATTTTAAAGAAATCTCTCCTGGTTGGTTCTCCTGCAGATGGTAGTACCAGTAAATAGATGGTCTTAGGAATAACAACCTTGACCTGGGCACCTCTCAGTAAGACACATGAGCTACCCTAAGCCCTGTTACTCGGGTTAAACCTGGCCTCAGCCTCCAGAAAAGATAATGCCCATAATGACTTGGAATACAGAAAATTTCGAAGCATTTCATAACAGGCCTTTAGCATTACAAGCACTTTCCTTATCATTACTTCTTTTCTTCCTTCCTTAAGCGCTTTACTGTTGGCATTCTTACTGGCTCAAAGTATTCCTTGGAATTATCTACCTTGAAATTATCTATCTTGCCAATGCAAATGTATTCTTAATTTCTCCTCATCTTGTCATTTTCCTAAACCACACACAAACACATATACACAGGCACACATGCATGTCCAGTCACTCCATGTAAATGCTGGCGTCCTACCTTGATAGCACGTTGGAGGTGTGTGGCGTGATACCAACATGAACTTCATGTCTATGTAGGAATGCCATTTTACAATTGAAAGGTGGAAAAAATAAGAGAGACTTGGTGCACTTTGCAATTTATGTCATTTGTGGTGGATAAAGCATGGCGACGACTACAGAGTTTCCATCTCTGAGGCTTTATGATCTGAAGCTGCCCAGGCTGCTCTTCTTCCATCACAGATAGATGTGTTTTCGACATTCTGTGCATGTCAAATCCACCTAGTAGTTCTCAGGGATTATTTTGAGGTCCTCTACCAAGAGGCATCACACAAACATAATTGAATCTCTTATTATATGATTCACTTTTCCATGCATGTGGACTAGATGTTGGAGAAGTGTCTCCAGGGGCCATGCATGGAGGTTCAGTGAGGGGGAGGGGCTGTAAGAACTTCAGAGTGGATGTTCTGTCTGAGTGGCACAGTCTTCAGTGTTGTCACCTACGGACGTGGCCTGAAGTTGCCATATATCCTAATTTGTTCCTGAAAAGAGGACAACAGAAACAGCCCCTGTGTGTAGTTGGAAAATTAAGAAAAACTATTTTGAATAAGAAATAAAAGCTTATATTTGTAGACCATACATTTAAGACCTCTGATTTACACCATTATTCAAAACTATGGCCTCCAAAAAAATAACTACCTCATTACAGTAAATCCTTATATTCAAATAGTCAGCTAGTGGTATAATCTGTCCCATCCCTCATCCCTAAATGTATATGAATATACAATTCTGCTAAAATAGAAACTCAATCATCGTGGGAAACCAGAGTAGTCAAATAACTATTGATTTGCACAGTAACTTGTACAATCCTAATCAACAATGAGCAGAGATTGGCTTCTTCTCTGCCTATCTGTTGGACAGGAACAAAACAAGAACTGTATTCTCCTTCTCCCTGAAGGATTGCCCACTCATCCCCAACATGGCAGATGGTGTCTCTGCCAAGGACAATTTTCTAATCCAGATCCCTATATATAGGAATGGAAATGGCCAGTGCCAGGATCAAAGCATAAAATACACTTAGTGTCAGAGGAGCTTGGAGTCAGTATCATATTTTCTGTGCTGCTCACATGGACATGCATGATGTATCAAGAACTACTTTCTTTTTATTGGGAAACTCTTTCCATTTTCTCATATGATCATGTGTTAAATGACTTCATTTGTACTAGCAAATGATACATGGTATATAGCTAATAAATTACATTTCTTTTTGAAAGCCAACAAAATAAATGGGTTCCAGTTGATTTGTAAAATGTGAAGGATGGGTATCTCCAGTTGAAAGATGCTATAGTTGGATCATTCATCACTTAGTCCTTTAACCCCTCCCAGAATATAAATGGTTTTGTGTATAAAGAACCTTAGTGGCAAAGATCCTACCACAGAACAATGGCATCCCCAGAGAGTTTAACCTAGAGGGTTAGCTCTTTACACAGGAACTCTTCCCAGAGACATACACAAGGCTAAGGGAACCAACAAAGGAAGGGAAGATCTACGATGCCAGAGACAACAGCAGCAGAAAGCCATCACCACCCCTCATTCTGAAGGATCCAGACAGGGAAAGAGAGAGACTGTGTTACCAAGCCCCAGCAAAAACTCTCTCA
Source organism: Chinchilla lanigera (assembly GCF_000276665.1). Lineage (NCBI taxonomy): Eukaryota > Metazoa > Chordata > Mammalia > Rodentia > Chinchillidae > Chinchilla > Chinchilla lanigera. The sequence goes on from NW_004955501.1 coordinate 6,786,473, forward strand.
ATTGTCTGCCGGCAGAACCTGTGTGTGTGTGGAAGCATACCCACACCTCTTTGTTCTCCTACTTCCTCATCATCTTCCAAATCCTCCATTGGGCTGATTTCCACCAGAACTCAGAGGGCAAGAGAGCCTAGGAAATTCAATCCAGAGAGTCAGCTTCCTGGGTCACAGAAAGAGCAGATATGGATCTTGGAGAAAGGATGGATGGAGGTTTATTATCACAGGAGGCAGAGGGGATCATAACTTATGTAATGTTGGCACAAAAGGTGACTTTTCATCCTCTAATCTAGTTTTCATTTTGCTGATGAAGAATTGAGACCCAAGGAATTGAAAATGAATAAACGTTTTGCACCCAAAAAAGAGCATATCTGAAGCCAAAGGCGGTGTTATTGTCATTATCACTCTTACGGCCTTTGTACTTTATTATGGTGAGAACTGTGAGTTAAGCAACTCCTATTAGAATAGTGTTGGCTTCCATTACTGTGCCTGTCAGCACGTTAGTTGATTTCTGTCTTCCCGAGCCTCCGGAGCTTAGACACACCCTCAAATTCTCTTGGACTGAGTCTCCAGGGAGCTCCTAATGGTGACTCCATCTTGCCTACCATCTAATAATATAACCTGTACTAAATCTTCCAGTACAAAACTTGAGACTCTTTACTCATCTGTCTGATAAGAGTTTCCTTCTTGACATTTGACCATTCTCTGCAGACAGTCTTGTAGACTTGCACCTCCCAGCCCCTGTGACTTCATGGGGTGAGTGCATTTATGATTTGGAAAGAAGGTTATCCATGATGAGATTAATTTGCTTGAAGGATAATAACGAAATTCCTAATCCCTGATAGATTTTCTCTTTCTCCTGGCAGGTTGACAGGACTGAGGTGATTCGCACCTGCATTAACCCGGTGTACTCAAAGCTGTTCACCGTAGACTTTTACTTTGAAGAGGTGCAGCGCCTGCGGTTTGAAGTCCATGACATTAGCGGCAACCACAATGGGCTGAAGGAGGCTGACTTCCTTGGTGGCATGGAGTGCACGCTTGGCCAGGTGAGTCACAGGTGTCCCTTCCTCCTCCTTGCTTTTCCTTTCTGCCTTCCTCTAATCTTTGCTTTCTCCTTCCTACTGACTTTATTTTCTTTAGCATATTCCATTTTACAACACACTGTCACAGCCATGTATTTATGTAGGCATTATCCTGCAAATCTGGAAAATTACTTATTTTGCAAAATTAATAATTTTCTCTCCCAAATCTCCTCATTGTCAGTCCTTCATTCAACAACTATTTGTTGAGCACCTAACACACGTCTGGCTCTGTGCCTGCTCCTGTCTGTTACAGCTGTATTCTGTCCCATTACACATTGCCATCTCCCAACTCAACCGTGAGACCCCACAAAGACAGCGTTTCTCATCCAAACACATTCCAAGTCTCTGGCGCCGGAAATGGCCCCACGAGAGGTAAATGAATGCTTGATGAATGCATAAATGCTTTCATTTCATCCTGATGATAATGTGAAATAAAGACCATTATGCTTATTTAATCAATGGGAAATCAGAAAAGTGACTTCCTGAGGGCCCTTCCCTCTCCAAACCGCATCGTTTTGCTTCTATAGCACCTTGGCTTTTCCTCCCTTCCTGCTATTCCCAGGCTGTGATGTGTGTTGATGGGGCAAATCTGAATGTAAATGTAGCTCCCTGTGCCCAGGAAGTGGCATCACAAGAGACCAGCATGTGACATGTGGTCCTGGTCCTGATACCAGTACTGTGGGCCTCCGGGGGACACCTTTATTGCTAGGAGGAATCAGAAAAGCCATCACAGAGCCAAGCTTTGAAAGAGTATGGCCCAAGGATGAAGCAGAAGGAAGAGGGAAGGGCTTCCAAATAAGCAAGCAACATGAACAAGTCACAGAAGTCAGAAGAGATGTGTCCAGGTGTGGGACGGAAGGAAAAATTCAGAGTCAAGGTCAGATGCTGACTTAGTATGAAAATTGAACTTCAGACCCCTCACTTGTGTGGGTCTCTTGGAAGTGTTTGTTTTGTACTTTTATTTGTATTTTATACGTTTTTCTCAGAGACATCCCAGATTACATAAGCACGAAGCACCACAGACCTGGATTCATCCCCTAGTGACAGAAAGGTGTCGTTTCAGAATTTGTGAGAAAAAGCTTGCCTAGCAGCTAAATAGTGAGTGTTCCCAAGTGTTTATTTGTGCTTTGCCCTGCTTCATGCTATTTATCACTGAAAGAAATTTCTCTCATGTGTGTACTGAGTGAATTGATTTAAGAAGATTATTCCTTGTTCCTTTGATGAAAACCAAATGCCCAGTATAGCAGTAATGCAGGTGAGAGGAGGCACGGTACCTGGCAAGATCCTAGAATGATCTCTGTGAGCTCTTTTCAGAATTCATTAGAAATATTATACGAGTGGAGAACATTCTTCGTACCCGGTTTCTCTCTCTGCATCTGCCTTAGGCTTTGAATGAATAAACGAAGGAATTGTGGATTTAGAGTGCAATCCTGTTTCTAGTTAACAAACTAAAAGGTAATTAAAATGACATCTTTTATAGATACTCTTCACTGAAAGATGGGCATCCTTCCTATGGATAGAACTTATATTTTGACACAAGAAGTAACAGGGAACTCCTATGGATAAAAGGTCTTTTTCATCAAAAGCTTTGTTATGAAAGGCCCTCGTCTTCCAAAAGCCTGTGAGTCTTTGACCTTCTATTTTGTGCCAGGCATTGTACTAGATTCCAGGCACCTGGTGCTGAGCTAAAAACGCTGTCCCTGCCCTTAAGCAGCTCACAGCCTAACCAGGTTAAAGATGGAAAGCAAAAAATCCTGTAATTACTTAGGCTAAGCATGGCTGGGCAGGGCCATCACTGGGAGACCAGCAGGAGGTGGGAGTGGGAGGCTGAAGAAGGCTCCTCCAGGAAAGTGACATTTCCACTGGAAGGTAAAGGAGGGTGCACTCACAGCACCTTCAGACCAGATGGGAACATCACACACAAAGTCTCTGGGCTCAGGAAGGAGTTAGACATATGGTGCAGAGCATCTTTATTTGATTTTTCCCAAGAAGCCAACTGTGAGATAGGAAGTCAAAAGTAGTCAAGGAAATACCATAATGGTCTGGAAAAGTGGGACAGGAAAAGAAAGGTTCAAGTGTGTGTAGTCAGCTGACTCCAGTGGGCAACAGGAGCTTGATTCTGCTGGGGAAATTCTGGAAAGCAGCACAGAGCAAACACCAGAGAGTTACCTCACCCTGGGAAGGAGGAAAGTGGGGCATCCATACCCTTGGGGCTGTAAAGCTCCCCTCAGTCATTGATTAAGGATGGTTCCCAAGGTAGGAACGTTAATCCTCCAGCATTTCTGGCTGACTGCCTGGGCAGCAAGTAGAATCCAGACATCAGTGAAAGCCTGCAAGCAAAGAACGCAGGTGCTGGAGGTCAGAAGCCAGTGACATGCACTCGACCATGGGGCCTGCGATAGGAGCAGGGCATGGATAGTACCTGCAGGTTATCTTCCCAGTATCTGCTCACCTGCGCTCTCAGCCATCAGGCCCTGCATTTTCAGATCATTTCTTACCATGTGGCCATGAAGAAAAGAATCCTGTCCTTGGCTGAAAAGTAAAGCATGGGTAATCTCACCAAACCACACAGATCCTACCCCACCCCTTGCCAGAGATTGGTTTAAGGATGTATCTCTGGCCAATTCCAGCTGATAAAATATGAGGGTTTTCCTTGAAAACTTTCTATTCTAGAGACACCATGAGAATAGTCCTCTTCTTGTGATTCCTGGAATGACAGCAGCCATCTAACAACAAGGCTGAGGGTGAGAGCAGCCCTCAGGAGGAGTCAGAGCCTAAAGGCCTGACCTGCTGCACCTGGAGACCACTTTAATCTGTGGGCTCCTGTGATAAGAGAGTAAAATGTCCTGCTGCTGAAGCCCTTGGGATATGTTTGTCAGGTCCCTTAGCTAAAAGCATTGTGATTAATATCCCACATATGAGAAACTAAAACAAGATGAAGTTGGCTGGAGTGAGGGAATCTGGCTTTCTAGATAATTTTCTTAATCTCTCATAATAAAGAGAATGTAGAACCCCTGGGCACTGCGGGTGAGATTACAGAGTCCTTTCTAAATATGTTGTGAAAATTTGAAAGCACTTCTATACTGATGGTTTCATTTGACCTTCTTGACAGTGCTGCAAGGACAAGTGTGATTATCTGTACTTATAATTAACAAAACTGAGGATCAGCAATATTTTGCATCTTGACAAGGCCAAGACCAGAAGTCTGGAGACTTCTGATTCTTAATCCAGAGCTTTTTTCTGCCATGACCTGAGGAAGGAAATGTGGGGAAGCTCCTTACTCTGAGGGCTCTTGTGAGGCTATGGTTCAGACGCTGCAGGTGAACAATAGGTTTCCCAAGGGTTGGGAAAACCTGAGCCATGTTCCCCAAGACACCTGTTCTACCTGCATGTGGCAGGTTGGCCTCTCTATACGTATTGCACTTTCACTGGCAACCGTGCTCTTCCCTTGGTGGTCAGGTGATGGACAGGATTGGCCTTGCCCACATTAAGGCACTAATTTGGTTTAGATCAATCAGAATATTCCATTTTTTGGGCTGTATTGATTGGGTAAGGGAAGGACATGTAATGTACATCCATTACCATAATAACTATTACCATTCATTTCTTCATTTATTCAGTAAGCCATTACCAAATGTCCTGAACAAAAGTGCTCATTTATCTTGGCCAAGCACTGTGTTAGGTGCTGAAGACACGAAAATGAAAAAGACAGAGACCTTGCCCCAGCGGAGCTCGTAGTTTGGAGGCATAGACACGTGAATAAATAATGAAAATGCATATTAGCAAGTGCTAAAGTGGAAATGTGTTCCAGGAGTTATGAGGGTAAGAGGTACTTTTAAGCCTAGAAAGAACCAGGGAGCTCTTATTAAAAGGACAACTCTGAGTTTACATCTTTCTCTTGGTGTTGTTGCTAGACTTATTTCTATGAGTACGTGTTTGTAAAGCACAATCTAACACTCTTCATGAGGGTTGATACACTTACATAACACATCTTAATCCTTTTTCATTCCCTCTCCACGCTCCCCCCTCCCTCCATCTCTTCGTTCCCTCCCCTTTTGAAAAGATCTATCTCCCTATTTACTACTATCTGTCTTCTTTTATTTTTCTCAGAGAAACCATGCAATATTAAGTTTGTGTATCTGATTTATTTCACTTAACATTATGGTCTCAAGCTGTACCCATTTTTATATAAAAGACTTAAGTTTATCCTTCTTTATGACACAGTAGTACTCCATTGTGTATAAATATATTTTCTTTGTCCCTTCATCTGCTGATGGACATATAAGCCATCCAAGATTTAGCTGTTTATGAACTGTACTGCTATAAAAACTTGTGTGCAGGTATTACTGTAATACAATGTCTTTAACTCAGGAAGGTTCCTACAAGGGGAATAACTGGGTTTAATGGCATTTTATTTTATTTTTTTTTTTAGTTTTATGAGGAAATCTCCACACTGATTTGCAAAGTGATTATATGAGGTTGCATTCCCACCAACACTATAGAAGGTTTTCTTTTCCCTGCAGCCTCTTCAGCATTTGTTGTTATTTAATTTGTGTGTGTGTGTACCAGGAATCAAACTCAGGACATTGCGCTTGCTAGGCAGGTACTGTGCCACTGAGCTATATCCCCAGCTCTACTTAATTTCTTGATAATAGCTATTCTTTCTAAAGTAAAATGAAATTTCACTGTTGTATCCCTGTAATGGCCAGAGATGTTGGAGAATTTCTTCCTGCATTTACTGGTCATTTGTACTTCTTTTTCTTTAACATATCTATTGATTTCAGTTGTGCATTTTTGATAGGGCCTTTTATTTTAGGAAATCTAACTTCTTTTGAGTTAGATTTAGAGATTAGAGGAAATCAGTCCTCTTTCTGAGGAGCATCTGACAAAATTTTTTTCCCACTTGGAAAGTAGTCTTTTCAATCTAGTGGGTGTCTGCTGTGTTATGCTGAAGTTTTTAATTTGATATACTCTCATTTGTTGATTCTTGATATTATTTCTTGTACATCAGGGTTTCTGTTCAGGAAGTCCCCGCCTGTGCCTACATGTATAAGAGTTTTACCTATTTTATAGTTCAGCAAATGAACTGTTTCTGTTGTAACATTTAGATCTTTGATCCATTTTGAGTTTAGTCCAGTACATGGTCAGAGCTATGGGCCTAGATTCAATATTTTTTCCATGGATATCCAATTCTCTCAACACCATTTATTAAAGAAACTATCTTCCTGTACTGAATGTTTTCAGTCCCTTTGTCAAAGATCAGAATGATAAATGTGCCTCGGGGTTATTTCTGCATCCTCCCTTCTGTTCCGTTGATCAACGTGTCTGTTTTGTCCCACTATCAGGCTGTTTTTTCACAGTAACTTTGTCCTGTAACTTGAAGTCTGATATTTTGTGATGCCCCCTACTTTGCTGTTATTTTTTAGAGTTGCTTTTGCCATTCTAGGCCTCTCCTGGTTCCATATGAATTTCAGAATCGCTTTCTCCAGTTCTGAGGAATGCTTTTGGTATTTTAATTGGTGGCCTTTAATTTTATGGCTTGTATCTACCCGTTCCCCTAAATCCTCATGCACTCATAGATTGGACTTGTCAGAGATGGCTGGATCTAGGCTGAATATGGATGATGGGGGTATAATATCTGAATCAGTCCACTGATTGGATTAACATTGTTCTGGATGTGACTGAATGGATTTGCTGAAAATAGAAGCCCCACCCTGTGTGTGGATGACTCCAGCCAATAGACTTGTAGCCTGTACGAAATATAAAGGGAAAGGGAGGCTCATTGCTTGCTGCTTCTTGCCTACCCTGCTGTATACTGTGTCACCTCCGCCATGCGCTTTTGTCATGCTGTCCTTCCTTGGAGCCAGTCAACTATGAACTGAAATCTATAGAAACTGAGCTAAAAGAAACCTTTCCTCCTTTAAGTTGTCGGAGTTAGGTATTTTGTCCAAGCAATGAGGAAGTAATTACAACAACTGGGATTGCATTTAATCTGTATATCAATTTTGAAAGAATGGCAGTTGTAACAATATTGGTTCAACCTATCCAGGAACAGAATATATTTTTCAATTTTCTGACGTCTTCTTTGATCTCCTTTCTCAGAATACTGTAATTTTCATTGTAGAAGGCCTTGACTTCCTTGGTTAAGCTTATTCTAAGTATTTGATTGTTCTTGATGCTATAATGTGTGGTATTCTTGTCCTAATTTCTTTCTCAGTGAGTTTATTATTGGTGTGTGGGGATGCTATTGATTTCTGCATGTTGATTTTTTATCCTCCCATATTACTGACTTTGTCATTAATTCCAGGAGTCTTTTGGTTGTTTTTTTTCAGTCTTCTATGTAGAAGATCATGTCCCCTGCAAATAAGGATAATTTCAATTCTTCCTTTCATATATATATATATATATATATATATATATATATATATATATATACCTTTTTTTCCCCCAAGTGCTCTGGCTAAGTTTTTAAGCACTATACTGAACAGGTGAGAGTAGACATCTTTGTCTTGTTTCTTATTTTAGAGGGGAGGTTTTAGGTGTTCCCCATTTAATATGATGTTGGCAGTGGATTTGTCATAACTGGCTTTTATTAGATTGAGATAAGGTCCTTCTATACCTATTTTCTTCAAGGTTTTTATCATAAATGTGTGTTGGATTATGTTAAAGGCTTTTTCTGTGTCTATTGAGGTGATCATGTGATTCTTGTCTTTGCTTCTGTTTGTGTAATATACTACATTTCTTGATTTGCATATGTCAAACCATCCCTGCACTCCTGGGATGAAGTCTACATGGTCACGATGTTTTTTGTTGATTTATTGCATTCTGTTTACCAGTATCTTGGATTTTTTTGTTTGTTTGTTTTTTGAGACAAGGTCTCAGTTTGTAGTGCAGGCTGCTGTCAAACTCACTATGTAGCTCAGGCTGACCTTGAACTCACAGTGATCCTCCTGCCTCAGCCTCCCAAATGCTGGGATTACAAGCATGTGTCACCACACACAGCTTGTTGAGAATTTTTGTATCTATGTTCATTAAAGAATTGCCTGTAGTTAGTTCTCTATATGGTTGGGTCCTTTTCTGGTTTTGGAGTCAAAGTAGTGCTAGCTTCTAGGAATCAATTTGGAAGTATTTCTTACCTTTCAGCTTCATTATAGAGCTTGAAGAATATTGCTGTCAGATCTTTCCTAAAGTTCTTGTAGAATTCAGCAGTGAATCCATCGGGGCCTGGGGTTTTCTTACCTGGTAGGATTTTTATTACTACTTAGATTTCATTGCCTGTTAGTGGATTATTCAGGGCTTTAATATCTTTTTGGTTCAATTTGGTATTTCATATATACCCTGAAATCACTGGAGTGCAGATTTCCACAATAGTTATTAATAATCTTCTGGAATTCAACACTGTCACTTGTGATTTTGCTTTTTTCATTTCTAATTATTAATTTGGTTCTTCTCTTGCCCTTTTTAGGTAAGATTGGTTAAAGGTTTGTCTATTTTGTCTATTCTTTTGAAAACCTACTTCTTCAGTTCATTGATTATTTTTTCCATTCAGTTTCATTAATCCAGCATTATCATTTGATTCTAGGAACTAATTTCACACTTGATTTCTTCTGTGATACATTGATTATTTAATAGTGTTTTTTTCTTTTCCGTATGCTTGCATAATTTCCATGGTTTCTTTTGCTATTGATTTCTTTCATTGTGTTGCCATCTGATAATATGCATGATATAATTTTGAATTTTGCATTTACTTAAGCTCATTTTATGGGCTAATAGATGATTTTATTTCAGTAAACAGGCTTCTTTATGCTATGTTTTCTGTCTTCTGATTTTTCACTAATTCTTGTTAATCTTAGGTTTGTCTTTGCATCAACTAGCAGCTGTTGGATCCATTTTTTATCTTCTCTTGTTGTTTTGAAGAGGGACTGCTCAGTGACATGAGCCCCATCTTCTAGTCCTGACACTCTGTCCTTATGTTGGTCATTTCTGTTGCCTATATTTTCAACCTAATTTTTAATCTCCTGGAATTTTTGGTACCTTTCTGTGGACTCTATTTCTTTCTAACATTGATAATTCATGTTTTGTATCATTTTGTATAGCTCAGCTAGTTTTTATTACTGTCTTCTGCAAACTTACTAATTATTTTGTTTATTAAGTCTACTATCTGTTTAGTTATATCTTCTTTGATCATCAGTCACCTTATTGATCTGGTTTTTTTATCTTCTGTTTTACCATTTCAAAGAATTCAGCTGTGTAGCTTTTGATGTCTTTCCTCTTAGTGGCCCATGGATCAGCTTTTGGAATTTGGGAGTTTTTAGAGGCATTTTGTTTCCTTGCCTTCCTTTCTCGTGCTTCTATTGCTGGTGTGGTTGTTTTGGTGTGTGTGTGTGTGTGTGTGTTTGTGTTGCTGAGGTTGTCATGCACATAGTAGAGAGCTTTTGTTGCTGGTATGCAGATTTCTTTAGTTAGTGTCTGCCTTTCAGTGGTGTATTTTTGGCATAGCTAACTATGGACCTTTGCCTCCACCCCAAGATCCAGCTTCCTTTGTTAGTAGTGGTGACCTAAGAAGTATTGTAAGGATCAAGGGGGAAAATGTATGTAATGTTCTTGACAGAGTCCTGGGCTTGGAAAGAGTCCTCAGGACATTACTGGGAGCTGTGTGAAAGCTGTTGTCAGTGTGATGGGAATCTAGAGAACGGTGGGAAGAGGCAGCATTGTTTTCAGCACGAAGGTGGAAACAGAAAAGGTGAAAGTAATTCAGGAGAGCAGCCACGTTTTGGGCAATCAGTAAAGCTGAACTTAGAATTTTGCCTCCAGTTTGCTGAATACCTTATTTAGTCAAAGGATTCAAAATATGTATGTGCTTGTACAGTGCATATTCTAATATTTAGTTTCCTCAGACAATTTCTTTGTGCAAATGGTTCAAATTCGATTTCTGAAATAATCTGGGCATGCAGTGCACTCTTTGTCTTACCCACAAGTGAGGCCCCTAAGGAGCGGGAAAGTGAGCCCCCAAACCATGGCAGGAGCTGCATATTGAAAGCCTGTTCCCTCCACGCTTCCACAGGCACCCGCTCTGTTCCCCTGAGTTTGCCACATGCCCACGCTGCCCTGTGAAACAGCAGGACCTTGAGGAAGGGAAAATAGCAGCACTCAGCATGCTTGAAACTGGCATTAGCTGTGCAGTTGGGTACAAGCACAGCAAGTGACTTCACACTGAGCAAAAATGCCAAATGGAGAAAAGAAGGGTTCATGCCCTCGGAGAAGACTCAGGGCAGAGCTGTGCCACCTCAGCAGAAGGATGAGGAGCAAAGCACAGGGACACAAGGTGCTCAGAAAGCTGTGTGCTTCTGGGCGAGCTTAGGGGTCATCCCTGGATTCTGTTGCCCTAAAGGAGCCAAGCAGAGAAGTTGCTCTTTTCTACATTGCACAAGGGTATTCGAGGGGAGAGGTGGCCCCTCGCTCTAGACCAGCAAGCTAACCTTGAATGTACTGCCTTCATTTCCCTTACACTGCTGACCAATTCACTCACCCATCCCTATAGTGTCACAGAGCTCATTCCCCAAATACAGCGGACACTGACTCATAGAAAAAGCAATAAAAATGAGACTTTCCCCAGGCTCTTTTATTTACAAAGCACTGGGCGAGGCAGGTGATATATCTAACTTCGTTTAATCAGCACAACATGAGAGACTGGCACTATCATTATTGCCATGTTACAGATGACAGAACTGAGACTGAGTACGATCGGGAAGTTACCCCAGATCACACAGCTAGATAGCAGCGGAACCGGGATGTGAATGCAGATCTTTGGCCCCAAAGCTCATCTTTTCTCTTTTTTATTTTAAAAAAGAATAAAAAGAATAAAAATTAGAAGCAATACAGAATTTCATAAACCAAGATGATATGGATCTTTTCCACTCACTCTTGTAGCTCATTACTAACTGGAATAAGTTATAAAGTAGCATTGATGAATGCAAAGCCAAGATG
>NW_004955501.1:6797900-7014747 GCF_000276665.1 Chinchilla lanigera
GGCAACCTTGTTAGTTTTGTAGTGGAATTTTTTCCTATGCAGAACTAACAGAGGTGAGCTGTGGATCCCGTTACAGAATACCCTTTGACAGCTTCCTCAAAGTTCATGAATTTGCTGTTTAAAAATATAACATGATCAGATTAATACAGGTTGCTCGGTGCACCACCAGAGTTTCTGACTCGGTGACCTGGTGACAAATCCCATATCTGGAATTTCTAAGTCCCCAGGTAACTCTGCTAGCCTAGCAATCCCAGTGTGAGAACTTCTAATGAGTCTCTCTCAGTCTGGGTTTAATTGTGAAAATAACTACTGATTTAGAGATTATCTGGAGAAACTGAGGTCAAAGGACACATTGAGAAAGGAGACAAATTGCTTCCTAAAACTTGCAGTCTGACAAAGGAGCGTGCATGTGGCTTGAAGTTTATGTTCTTGATGGAGCTCTTTATCGCCAGAGTTTGTCTTTTCCATCTGTTAAAGGTAGCTGAATGGACCTATTACCCACACTGTCAGTTGCCTTCCTGACATAGGTAAATACTAGAATTATGTCAGGAGATATCATGTTTTTGAGGGTGCTATCCAAACTCCATGTAATGAGTCAGGTAAGGCCCCCCATTAATTTTTTCAGGTTAGCGTGTTGTTGGATAACATTTAATATCCTCCTGGCTTAAAATGGATAGACCAGGGAAGGCAAATTAGCACGGTGCTGTGGGCAACTCTTTTTTCTTCTGCTTTGCATTTGAGAAGCTTTGCCTAACTTTGCAGAGTTACTGTAAGCAGCAACCCTGTGAATGAGGAGTGATGTCACAACTAAACCACCTCATCTGAGCCCCTATGGACTAGCTGAGCTATCCTGGGAAGAGGTGTTGCTTTCCAATGCTGCCTTTTCTGCTTGTAGACAGGTGGGATTCAAATGGGGGACCCATGAGTGAGCCAGTCCCCAGGCCTACAAGGAGAATACAATTCTTACCTTCTGATTTGCTACCTTTGTCAGTAAGTAATCTTAAATTCAGGTCTTAGGACAATCTGTCTGCTTTCTCTGGGACTCTCCTTTTACCTTTGCATTGTTTTTAGAGTATCCTGAAAGGCGTCAAGAGTCTGTCTTAGATCTGTGTCTTAGACTTGCACACTGCCTGTGTTACCTTGGGTAATTTGCTTAATCTTTCTGTGATACAGTGGCTTTCCTGTAAAGAAGAGGTTTTGGATAATTCTTCTCTAGGTTTCTTCTAGTTTGAATAGTCAAAAATTTCATTCATGTTTTACCTTTCACCCTTCTGAAATTAAGCATCCTTTCCTGCATTTTCATTTCTTTTCAGGCTGCTCTTTTCCTCTCCCCTCACCACACACATCTCGTCTCCTGTCTGATAATGTGAGAGAATACTACCATATCCCTCAAGTTAAGTCGCAGACATCATCATACCTCAGCATATCTTTCTCCCTTCCAAAAGTAACCCCATGTCCCTATTTAATCTCAAAAATAGTTTCTTAAAAGATATATTTGGTGGCAATTGAAATGAGCATGTGTTCTGGCTCTGTTTCACATACATTCACAGTGATAGGATACCTCTCTTCGTCTCATATTGGTACAGAAGAGGAGGATAAGAGAGCTGGGACCAAATGATGATTTTCCAGGTCTAGCATATCAGTGCTGAAAGGAGCTCAAAGTTTGTGTTGTTCCTAACCTTTTAGGTTAGGCTGGTGCAGGGCATTCAACTGCTAGGCACACCCCACCTATGCAAAGAGCTACACTTGCCTCCTCGGCGTGAAGACAAACGCCCTGCCCGAGACCTCTACCCCAGCTCCCGCTCTTGTTGTTCCCAACCAGATTTCATTCCAGCTACAGTCCACCCAGCTCAGAGCTGCGGCACTCAGCCTGCTCCGTCTCCATGGTGTTGATGACATTCTTCTGCCATTCAGGCCTTGCCTTTCTTCTACACACCTGTGTTGCTTGCTGCATCTTCTCCAATGCCAGCATCCTAGGTGCCTTGGATAACGATGTCCTGTCCTTGTCCCACTTCTGATGTAATTGGCACTATAACCAAAAAGTCAGTTCACCAAATAATACATTTTCCCTGAATCAGATCACTACCAAATTTTTGACTTACTGAAAAGAAGATTTTCCACTACAATGGTACCTTGGTTCATGAATTTCATTCTTTCAATAATTCTGGTCACAAACTGAATCCAAAGAGAAACAAACCCAGAGAGAACCAAATCAAATTCAGTAGGTTCAGTGTTGGCCTTATGGGGAAACTTGATCCAGTTCTTGTCCAGTTCAGTTTGTGACCAGACTCGTGGAAAGAATTAAGTTCGTGAACTGAGGCACCAGTGTATTTTCAAAGTTTACTACAAAATGCCTTAACACTAACAGAGATATCAGATTTTTGTTGTTGTTTAGGCTGTATATGAAGTTTACTGATGCTCATATGCTTTTCTGACTAGCAAGCATAACTGGCTAACAGAATATCCACAAGATTATACTGTTTCTTGTCTTCACTCCCAAAGGAGGAGAAGAATATGGTATTTAGCTGTTAAAGTACTCATTTCTTCAAAAGTCAAAGGCCTGGAGGTGTGTATGTTTATAGTCCCTGGTGTGTGTGTGTGTGTGTGTGTGCATGTGTGTGTTACTGGGGATTGTTTCTAGGGCCTTTTTGGTGAGCTAAATTCCTAGCTTTTTTCAAGGCCTTATTGTTGTTTTTTGTTATTTTGTTTGTTTTTGTCTTGCTAAGTTCCTAAATTGACCAGAAGATATATTTTAAATAATAATATCTAGGTTGTGTGATTATAGCTGATTTGTACAGTCACAGCTGTATTTTCCTAAAAAGAATACATATCATATCTACAATTAGAAAAAAAATATGATAAATGTTAGTGAAAACACCACAGTAAAGCTTATGTACTAACTTCAAAGCATTCGCACTCAAGGGAAGGAAGAAGAGACATGTGAATTATGTAGATTCTTAAGGAAACTTTTGAAGAATGTTTAAAATCTGTAAAAGCTGGACATGGTGGTGCACGCCTGTAATCCCAGCACTCTAGAGGCTGAGGCAGGAGGATCACTGTGAGTTGGAAGCCAGCCTGGCCTACATAGTGCATTCAAGCTGTCTAAACTGCATAGCAAGACTCTGTCTCAAAAAACAAACAAAACAAAACAAAAAGACCTATAAGGAAATATTTTTTTTAAAATTAAGTTTACTTTAAAGAGAAAAGAAAACAAAATAACAACAAATATAAAAACAAAACAACACAAAAACAATAAAGACAATACAGAATTTCAAAATAAGATGATAGGAAATTAACAATGATTGTTATATTACATATTGTTATCTTCCATGAAGTTGCTCAGATTACCAGATGTAAGAATGCAAGATTGATCAATATTTCAATCTGGGAAATTTGTGGGAAATCCCGATGGGTGGGATATTTGCTAAGGTTTTTGAGAAATCATTCTGCTGTTGCTTCAGGTAAAGCCTTGGGCCCTCACCCTGTTCCTACAGAGAGGAGAGCTGGCTGGCTCATCTGATCCTGAACTTTTGTAATATTATTTTCAATTACAGATGAGACCAAGGAGGGCTTGGAGCCCTAGTAATAAATAAATTAAAAAAGAATCGTTGGCTCTTCAAATAGGTTCTGAAGTTTTCCCCGCTAGCGTCCCCAGCTCAACCCTAATTTGACAAAGAGAATACAGTATTTGTATTTTGAACTAGCCTACTAAATATAGGGGGAGAAAAATAATTGCTTAGTTTACAAAATCATCCCCAAGAGACTTGGCTTCAGATTCAAGGACAAGATGAGGCTAGGTATGAATTAATTAACTTTGTTTTGGACAAGATGTGGGCCTCTGGGATTCTCTGAATGCCAGTGCAGGTCAGCAAAGACACAGGCTCCTGAAGCCAAGCTCCTGGGCAGCCCCATGTGAGCTGATTACTGTGCCTCACCCCCCTTGCTTAGCATCTGCCCACCAGGAGGCTCAGGTCCATGCCCTTTCTCTAGCCAATCCTCAAAAACAAAGAAGCAAAAATCTTCCAACCCTCTCTCCCCACTGAATTCAAAACAGGAAAACTGGCACTGCAGTGAACTTGCTGATAAGGCCCCCATGGAATCAGGAAGGTGAAGACGGAAGCAATGCTGAGGTTAGCCAAACCTTTTCGCTAGTCTTGTAATACTCTCTGGTGCTCTTGGCTTCAGCTCAGACACTTCTAAGGAGGGGGATTTCACCCTTTCCTATCCAGTGAGGCTCAGTGTGCCCCGGCCACCCTAATTTATACCTATTTGTTAATACTATCTACTTTCACTGTCAAAAGTGTCCCAACTTGGACAATATATTCTGTGGCCATTTTGTGATAATAAAGCATTTTCATTACCAAATGTTCCTAAGAGCTGATCAAAGATCAGGCATTTGTGAGCTTGGTGCTATCAATGGTATTATCATTGTCATCCCCACCATAGATCAAGATTATGAGCTTCCAAAGTGATCCAGAACACTTCGACATCAGGCATTTGGATTCACAGTCAGAGGGCTAATCTACTCTTCCCTTACAGCTGAGCTACACTACGTCTGAACTTCTGTTTCATATGATTAATAAGAAAAGGATCCCTTTCCAAATCCCCAAGTTTTTCCTCTGGCTTCTGTGTAAGTGGTCAGTTGGAGAGAGGAGACTAATTTTGAAGGACCTTGTTGTACTCCAGGTACTGCACATAAGTGACGCCAGTGTCGCCTTTCAGTCATCTCATCTCCACTCCGTCTCAGCTCACTCACGCAAGGTTGCACGTACAGCTCGCGGTGGAGCTAAAATCCAAACCTAAGTTCATCTGATTTCAGCACCTGTGTTCCTGTTGTACCACATGCTCACCGAAGTGCGTGCAGTTTTTACAACCTTTTGTAAACTTCAGAAGCAGAATAGTAATTCTTCCTAAATGCTGCCTCTGTGAAACTGCTATGGCACTCAAGCATGAAGCCTCCTTCCCCCAAGTTGAGAGATTGATGCCTACATTCGAGAAAGCATATCTTTGTGCTAGCTCAGGAAGACCTGTGGCACCCATCTGAGAACAGGCACTCGCTTGTGGATGTTTATCTGAAGACCAAAGAATTTGAGCAATTTGCAGTAATTAGGCCCCGTTCTTCCCTTGCATGGGTCCGTTTTGCTTGTATAGCGACTAAGGATAATAATGACATGAAAACTGGTATACAGTCACTCATTCATCTACTCAATAATGAATGCATTGAATGTGAACAGTAATAAAGGTGGTATTCCTGCCAGACTGCATGCTGCAAGCTGGCACCAATTATCCCATTTAATCCTCACAAAACCCCCGAGGGCGAAGTGTTTCCTCTAAGCACCTGAACCTTGAAGTAACTCGCTGAGGCACACAGTTTTGAAGTGGAGAAGGCATGAGCTAAATGCACCCAGGCCTTCTGACTCCCAGACAGTGTCCGTGTCTCAACTCCTAAGCAGTTGTGTCTCTCGTCCTATCTACAGCACTGTCATGACCAACACTTTTAACACAGGATCCAGAGAACAGCTGGACACTGGGAAACAAGGTCAGCAAAGACTGCGTCAGTCTGTGGGCCCACAGGACAGGGTTATACTCGGGTCCTCAGGTTCTCCAGGCACTGGGTGCTGACAATTGCTGGAGTCTCTGTCCCCAGAGCAACCTTCCCTCAGTTTTGTTAGCAGCTTCAGGGGCCACATCCCTGCTTTCCCGATCAGCACCCGCAAACATCTTTCCCATGACATCACTTTAAGCCAACCAAGATTTTCTGTCTCACCAGTGCATTACTTATAGGAATGCCTTTATTGTTTCTACACTAAGTAAAAGTAATACAGGTTCATTGCAAAAACACATTCAGAATATATATAAAAAAATCACCCTTCTTCCCACTGTTGAGAGATAACTGCTAAACATTCTGGAGTGCATATTCTTACAGAGTTTTCCATGATACACATACATATAATTCTTTTTTAAATAAACCTTTGGTCATTCCCATGATTTTACTTGCTTTTTTACATAAAAATGCATAATGAGCATCTTTCAGTGCTAATGGATATACTCTGCGTCATTTAAGTACTACATGGCAATGGTCATGTAATGTATCCCTATTATGAACATCAAGACTGTTTCTCCTGTGTTTTAGAATTATAAACAACACTTTGTTATGTATCCTGTCTGCCCCAGACAGATTAAAAAAAAAAAGTTAAAAGTGGAATATTTAGCAACATGTTAAGGTCTTTGATACACATTGCTCAATATTCATATAGCAGATCACACAGCCCTGCACAGACAGTGCACAAAGGTGCTCCCTTTCCTGCATTCTCACGGACACCCCAGCTTTCTGTCTTGTTTATTTTAATGCCTCTATCACCACGCAAATAGAAGACAACCCTGGCCTACCCTGGCTTTTCTTATCCCACACAGCCTTCTCTATCCTAACTGGCAGGACATTAAAAATTGCATGTCATCCCTCAGTGACCTCAAGGTCCTGGAGATGGGTCCCCTGAGGGATTGTTCAGGAGCTGAGGCTAGAGGAAAGCAATGAGTCAGTGCTGTGATCTCAGCCTGGAAGCCTGCCTCATTCTTGGGCCTTCTTTTCTTCCTTTATATGGACTCCTGTGCCTTCCTGCCATTCCGTTTCATCCGTGCTGTACAAACTCCTAGCTCAGCACTCTCTTCTGAGCCAGGACTCATGGATGCAACCAGATCTGGGTATGAACTCCTCTCGGATGACCCACAGACATCCTCAGACTCAGCAGCTCAAAGCCACGCTCACGTCTCCTCTTGTTGTTCTCTCCATGGCCCTCTGCACGGGCTCCTCCTCTAGCAGCCACAACCCAGAGTGCCACCTGTGTCCGCCCACACGTGCCAGAAGCCTGTAATGCAGAGCCTTACCTCACGCCTTTCACTCTCTACTCCTATCCAGCAATTAATCATGAAGTCCCATCAATTCAGTGTCTTAAATACTTCCATTAATACTGCTCCAAAGCCATAGATGACTATAATGACCTCCAAGTTGAGACTGATTGGATGGGAGAGAAAGGAGAAGGAAAGCAGCATTTCCTGAGCACCTGTACATGCCTAGTGCTGGAATTTTGGTATTATCCATGCACAACAATAAATGCATGGAGTAGATGTTATCATCAGCATTTCACAGATGAGGAGACAGGTGCCCAGAGAAGAAGCTGCCCGGGGACCCAACCAGGCCGAACATTTAGAGCTCCCATGTGATTCTTGCTATATATTAGATAGCAGGAGTGAAGGTAGGTGTGGTCTATGCAGAGGAAACTTCCCTCCTTGGTGAACTTCTTGAGGCCAAGGAATGACTATGAATCACTTTGCTTATCCGGTAGGGTTTAGCCTGGGGCCTGTATCAAGTTAAGTGCTATTTCTGTCATTTATGCGAGAGAGAGGAGTCTAGCAATTAAGAGCGTGGACCCTGGAACAAGACTGTTGGCTTCCAAATCCCAGCTATGCTACTTCCTCGCTCTAGAAGCAAGCCAGGCATCAAGCTGTTCTGCTGCGGACTAAGTGGTGGCTGCCCAAAAGGTGTGTCCATGTCCCAAGTACCATGGCCATGAATGTGGACCTTATTTTGTAAAAAGAGTCTTTATAAATTTAAAGGAGTGACCTCAAGATGGGTCATTCTTACAGGCCCCTCAGTGCAGTAACAAGTGTCTTTATAGGAGGACTCTGGAGGAAAGATCAGACAGAGGAGGAAAGGAGGCGGAGCAGCAGCCATAGCAGAGAAATAAGGGCAGCTGCCACAGCTACACAGGATTTGGGGTCTCCTCTGAAGCTGCTCCAGGGCCCTACCAATACCTTGGTTCCAGACTCTTGCCCTCTAGAGCCCAAAGAGAGCAGATTTCTGTGGTTTAAAACCACCAGGATTGTGATAACTCATTATGTCAGCCTTAGCAAACTAATAAGCTGTTTGCATCTGAATTTTTTCATCCAACCATGGGCATATGCTAACACTTATTTCATAGGGCAGCTGTGAGAATTAAATGGATCAATACGTATAAGGCAATATAGAGCAGTAGCTGTCACATAGCAGGGTGATGAATGTAACTCTCCCAGTATTTGCTATGATTCTTTAATAATTGTGTGACCTTTAGTAATAATAAAATACCTAGTCCACATCAAAGCTAGAGTTAGCTTCTTTCATTTAAAGCTGATCTTCTCAATCCCCCTCTGTCCCATGGACTGCTAGTATTTAGTCACCAGATGGATCATAACCCACCAAAGTGAGGGACTGAAAACCTGCCATGTGCCCTTGACTTTACACAATCCTCTGCCCCATCACTGGGATACTTAGAAAGGTGGGCCTTTCTTCTCTCTCCCGATTAGGAATGCTGCATCTCGTGGCCAGGGGAGTACGGTAAAGGGATATGTGACTCCTGACTAATAACTGAGCAGAGTCGTTTGTGATGATAATGGGCCACACACGAGAGATTAGGCAAGAATGAATAACTAATATGCAAGTAGTCCTTAGTCCCTCTCTCCCTCTCTGAAACTCTCCCTTCACTCCTCTTGCTGATCAAGTCAAGCAAGGGTGAAAGCCTGTAATTACATTTGAAGTAATTAGAATCTTGCTTAATAGAAAGCTTAAGATAGCAAGTCCAAACCCATAGATTACCCATTGACATTATTACCCATAATGGCATTCTGAATCCTCCTCCCTAGGATAGGCCTTTCGTGGGTCTCCATTGGACAGCTGAGGGCTCCAGTGAATTTACATAAAATGGAAGCCCACAGGCATATCACTCATGGGAAGAAAGTTTCAGAATTGTGTTTTCTTAGTTTCTAAAACTCTGCCCCATTAGTGAAAGTCCAAGTCAGCAAGACAGACTCATTTAGGACCCCTCTTAAAATATGCATTTGAAACCTGATCCTGACGCACTAAAATTCCTTGTCTTCTATACATAGTCTTACTTTCTGGCTCAGCGCTTCTCAACTTCAGGTGCATGCAAAACAGAGGTGATTCAACAGACCTAGGGAAGAGCCCCAGTTTCTGCATCTCCTCCTCCCTGCTGCTACTGCTAGAGGGGGCCAGATTTGGGGAGGGGGGCTTTGTGAATGGCAAGAGAGAAGTCTTACTTAATCCCCAAATGACTTTACCTCCCTCATTCCACAGCAGCTATTCTAAACTCCTAGTATATCTTGAAAAAGTAGTGAATTTGTCAATTGAAGGAAGACATCCCATGCCAGGAAAAATCATAGCTCTTGACTGGTCTTTTTCAAGTTCTTTAAGATATATTTTAAACTATTCTTTATTCATAGTATATAGAACAGACCAAAGCTGTCTGGGACAGCTGTACTCAGACAAGATTGTGAGTCCTCTGGGTTAGCACTGAGAACTGACCGACCAGGACATGGAGGCAGAGGACCAAGACCAGGGTCTCCTGGCACAGGGCTTCCCTTGAGTGTGTGTGCTCTGACCAGGTAGAGTGGTAGTGTCCCGAAGTCTTCGGGAGGGAAATGTGAAAGTGGGGTTTCCCCAATCTTGGCATCACTGAGCTCATCACTGCATGCCTTCCTGGGACTTTGAACCTCATCTTGGGCTAAACCAACCCAGCTGTCTCCTGTGTCTATTGTTACAATTCACCACAGACTTGGTGACTGAATACAAGGCAATTTCTTCTCTCAGAGTTTTGAGGGGCCAAGTCTTAAATCAGGACCACTGTCATTCTAAAAGCTGGAGGACAGAATCCATTTCCTATTTCTTTTGGCCTCTGGAGGCTCCTGTTCTTCCTTGTCTGTGGCCATGTGCTTCCGAATGTCCAGCATCTTCACATCTCTCTCTGAACCTCTCTTTTGAGTGTGTGGTGTCAGATTTCACTCCAGTCCCCCTTATAGGGACACATATGGTTATACTTAGGACTCAGCTGGTTAATCCAGCACAACCTTCTCAGCTCAAGATCCTCAACCTACTCACATCTGCAAAGACCCTCTTGTTAATTTGGCCATATGAGGTAGTCCACACAGGTTACAGGGACTGCAGTATGTATACTGCGGACAGGGAGTGGAAATTGACATTTTTGTAGCCCATCACTGCCAAAGTTGCTGAAACACCTAGAACCAGAGTGCAAAGTGTGCAGGGATAAATTAAGGCTCTTCTTTCTGTCCCTTGCCCTCTCCTGGCTCCTCATGCTCACACATACCTTTGTGGCTGCTGCTCCCCTGCCTGGGCATCCTCCCTCCCCTTTCTGACCTTTCACTTCTTCTCCAAGAGTAGTTTCTTCAAAAACACCTTTCCTGATCTCCTGGACCAGGCCTGTCCCCATGACATGGACCAATCTGCAGAGCTGGAATTTGATGAGTTGTATGTGACTCTCTCAGGAAGGGTACTGTCCCTGCCTGCTCTGTGTATTTTATTTTCAATGCCTGGTGCATGGTAGATAAAAATCTGTTCAATAAAGGCTTGACTCTTACAACTCTTGGTTTCAAATCCTGCATCTACAAGTGTTCATCAGTTTAGGCTGTCATACATTCTGTTCAACAACAGAAATTTATTTTCTTACAGCTCTGGAAGTTAGGAGTCTAAGATCTAGGTGCTATGAGGGTTGGTTTCTTCTAAGAGCTCTCTTCCTAGCCTGAAGACAACTACCTTTTCTCAAAGCCTTTCCTCTATGTGTACCCTAGAGAGGCAGTAGGAGAGGAACAGGCAGAGAGAGAGGCCACGGGGGTGGGGAAGAAGGGATAGAAGAGAGACAGGAGCGGGGGAGAAAGGGGGAAAGGAAGAGGGAAATTGGAAAGGGAGACAAGGAAGGGGAGAAGGAAAAGAAAGGCTGTGCAAATGTGTGGTCTCCCAGCTGCCTCTTCTTGGTTTTTTTAAATGGTAGCAAAGTTTTATTAAAGGTAGGAAAAGGATCAGGTTCTACAGAGCAAGTTTGGCCTCAGTAAAAGTAGGAAAAGAAGTACATGCTACAGCAAGAGGGCAGGCCACCATACAAGAGGAAATAAAGTGGCAAAAACTCAGCATGGCCACTCCTGTTGTATCACCTGCTCCCCAGGCTGACATGAGGTCTAGGCCATCTTGTCAAAAACTGGCTCAAATTCTCCAGAGAAGCCCATGTGCACAGCTTCAGGAACTGTTCTGCATGTGTCTTGGGATTTCTTAGTTAACAGGTCACTAACTGCCTCTTCTTATAAGGACACCAGCCCTATGAGATTAGGGCCCCCACCCTTATGCTCTAAGTTACCTTCAATTAACTTTTAACTTACTTTTAACTTCCTGAAAAGCCCTACCCCCAAATAGCCATGCTGGGAGTTAAGACTTCAGCAAGTGAATTTGGGGAAGGACACAATTCAGTCCATGATGCTATGACCTTGAACTCCTCATTAGTATCAGTACAGCTGGGTGCCCTCATCCCAGTTGCTTGAGGACAAGAGAGTTGATCATTAAATGACAAGAAGTGAGGTAACGTGTGGTGTCCCAGGCATTATCTGACACAGTAAGGGTCTTGGTTACGTTCTCCCAGAAACAGTCAGGTATTGGAGGGCCAGTCCATAATTTGTGAGGTAGAAGAAACACTAAGAGACAGCAGAGAAGTGAGATGGGAAGGAGAAAGCAGCCAATAAAATAAAAAGTCATTTTCTAGCTGATTACTACTGCAGCAACTTGAGCTTCAGCTCACAGAACTCAGGCATTGATGGGGAGCAGACTCTCCGAGTCACCCCTAACCTCTAGGGCAAAAGAACTGGGGAATTTATGCACCTAACTCATCAATCATTGGTTGAGGTCTTCCGAAGGGTATTGGTTCTCTCCACATCCAACTGGCTGCACATGCAAACCGGGGAAAATCTTCAGGTGAAGAGATGGTGGATGTGGCTGTTGGAAGCCAGACGTCTCAGTAAAAGGAACGCTTACAGAGCTCTGGGGAGGTTTGCTGTCTGACCAGTGAGCTAACAGGGCACCTTAGTTGTTCTCTGAAGTGGTGGACACAGTACATGTAGTAGTAGCTTTCAAAACACTAGAGATGTCCCTTGACTAAAGGGTTCTGGGGTCAAATGTGTGTAAGGAACGTACATTACATGCCTGTCCCAGGGGATTCCCAACCGAAGCTCTGGAATATCCTGCAGGTGAAATGTTAAGCTTGTTTGAATCCTGTGATTTCAAAAGTTATTCACACAAAAGCTTTTTCACTTAATATATACTTACCTTTTTAAGAAATGCAAGTTATGTAATTCATGCTTTGGGAATTAGCCATTCAGAGGAGATGGCATGGAGATGTGCCTGTAAAATAAAATGAAGGCGTTTAAGGGGTGTATTTCTGCTTAGCTCTGTATCTGATGGTAAGCACAGAGATAGTGTTCAGTAGATATTTATTATTACAACAGTTTTCAAGCAATGTCAAAAAAAGAACACTGAAAATATTTTTACTAATAATCTTATGAAAAATAACCATCTAGTTTCCAAAGTGATTACTTTGAAGACTGGGGAAAAGTTTATCTGAATATTTATTTCTTAAAATACTGAATTAAAAGCTTTTAATTCATTTAAATGAAATTCTAGGGAAAAAATGGGGACCTATGCTTGTAGAAGCCATCATCCACTTGGCAAGAGAACTAGTGCTTCCTGCCCCAGCCCATGTGAGGGTACAGATCAGGGACCTTGGGGTCCTGTTGTCCCTCTGATCCAACCTGTCTAAAAAGAGCGCACTGATTTCGCCTTCTCCCTCTGCACTTCACCCACTTGTTGAACGCTGAAGTTTGCATCTGTGACCAGACTACCGCGTGGAATGAATCAAATTAGAGGACTTCTGACAATTGCACCCTCTTTAGGCTTAGTGATAGGCAGAACTTACTATTTGTTTGTCTCAAATGTCAGCTGAGGTGAGTCCTTGTCATTCCAACTTCCTCATTTGTTGACAAGAGCTAAGGTCTTTTCCAGCCTGGTGCAGTTGCTTCCGAAGCGACAAAGCATACATGACAAGTGGGGTTTGGAAAAAATAGGCTTTTCTCTCCAGCACGTCACTCCAGCTGGGCATCCCTGCTATTTTTGCCCAATAGTCCTAAGAATGGCAACAGCAATGACAACTCATTGTCTGTCCATTATGATTACAATGAAAGGTTTGAAACTAATTATTACTCATTCTTTGAAGCTGAGATGGGTGGAGATTATAAAACAAGTTGTGTTGTTGCCTGCTTACTTAGACACTTGTATAACTAAATGTCCATTTCCTCAGAAAGAATATTTCCTGGCATTTACAAAAGGTAGGAGCAGGTACATAGTAGCATTCTCCTTATTTCTTGCAATTGGAGATGCTGGTATTTCCAGGTCAGAGTGGGGAGAGTGAACTCTAGCCATCCTGTGTCTCATGGGTAAGTATCCCCTGCTCTTTCTTGAGCAATGACAGTGTGGGTCCTGAAAGGCATTGAATAACCTAATCTCAGCAGTGCTAGCCTATTATTTTGGTGGTATTCTGTTTGTTAGAAGCAAATCATTGGGTCTATCTCACACTCAAGGGGAGGAGCTTATAGCATAGCATGAATACCAGAAAACTAAGATCACTGGGACTGTCTTATGTAGAAGCTGCCCACCACAGTGGTTTATTGTTGTTCCCTAGGAATGAGCATGCCTTTAACCTGATTCTTTTAACACTTCCCGGCTTTAGGGATCATGAGTGGTGCGCCTATCTGGACTCCAATGCCTTGCCAAACTTCTATTTCAAAAAACAAATAAGGAAGGTAAACAATGGATGGGCAGGTTCTGCTAAAAACAATTTTCACTGAGAGAAATGCACTGTGTGCACGACACTGGAATATGAAGAGGACCCGGTTACTCCTATTGGCTTGTCTGAACGGCAGTTTTCTGAGGACTTACTTTATAACCTCCTAGTGGATAGATTAAAAGTAGGACTCTGGATGTCAGAGCCATAGAAGCTGCATATTTAGACCCTGAACTCCTTTCCCCATCCCCCACTTTGCAAGGAGCTTTGGTGATAATTTGAGATCATTCGAGGCTTCATTTACATTACCTTAATGTGCATGTTCAACATTATCCATCTAATTTTGATATAAACGCTTCACTAACAATTAAGCCACCTCCTAATTGACTAAATTATTATTAGCACTTTCTTGCAGCACACATCGTAGGAGGAAAGAAAGGAGGGAATAAACTGTATTGAGAGGTCTGTGGGTGAACCTTAGAGTGCAAACAGACATAGGTGTCATAATTTCAAGCAGAGCTGGGAATATGGAATTTTGTAGGGCAAGAGTTTAAAAATAGACCTCTAATTATATGACTACTGTTTCCTCTTTTTGTTTCCGTTTGTGCAGATCGTCTCCCAGAGAAAGCTGTCCAAGTCTTTGCTGAAGCACGGGAACACAGCAGGGAAATCCTCCATCACGGTGAGCACTCCCAGAGCCCTCCCTGAGCAGCTGTGCCCGGGTGGGCACCCAGTGGCCTGGCTGGGCAACACTGCACCCCTAGAAGCAGAGTCTCTGCCTACAGGAACCAATGCTACAACTGCTGAGCTATCCCAGCTGCCTTTGTATTTTCTTTCTTTCTCTTTCCTGACAATATAATTTTGGCCCTCTACCCTAAGGAAAAATGCGGAAGAAAAAGGATTTGAAAGTGAGGCTACTCATGTCTGCTGAGCACTTCTGCAATTGCAGCGTGTCTTAGGAAACGAGAGTGTAGGGGTGAATGTGAGAAGAATATGGAACTGCCTAGGTCTTCATATTGTCCAAGCCACTTGTCTCTTCAGCAACGTTTAGGGCAAGGTTTAGTTTGTTGCCTAAGAAGCAGAAGGCCAGGTGTGGTGGCACATGCCTGTTATCCCAGCACTTGGGGGGCTGAGGCAGGAGGATCACTGTGAGTCCAAGACCAACCTGGGCTACAAAGTGAGCTCAAGGCCAGCCTGAACTGCATAGCGAGACCCTGTCTCAAAAAAAAAAAAAAAAAAAAAAAAAAAAAAAGGAGAAGAAGAAGAAAAAGAAGTCCAGCTCTTAACACTTCTTTTAGATATAACAGTTTCAAGCTATGCTGATTTAGTAGCCATTAGACACATGATTATTTAAGGAAATAAATTATTTAAAATTAAATAAAAGCAAATAGTGTTCATAGTCACACTAGCCATATATTGAATGCTGCTATACTGGACAGTGCAGAGAACAGAGCAGTTTTAGTATCACAGGTTGTTCTATGAGAAATGCTGAAAGTATTTCTAAATAAAACCCTAAAGTTTCATGCTGGTATTTGAAACTTTGCCATCTCATATTAGAGCTTTTAAGAAAGGTAGAGAAAACAGTGTATCTATTTAGGTGTGTGTGGGAAGAGAAGAAGAGAGAGGGAGGGAGAGAGAGGGGGAGAGAAAGAGGAGAAAGAGGGGGAGTAGGGGGGAGAGGGAGAGAGGGAGAGAAATCTAAATTTCTAGGAAGGCAAATTGTCAGGAAACAAAATTCTTTTCTTTTAACATTCCTTTTTCACTTGAGAGTGACTGATTTATTCTTTTTAAAGAAAGGAATCTATTTTTAAAGTTCAAAAGGGCTCCCAGTGGTGAAAGTTGTGGCCATTCTGACAAGAATGTACCTGAGTTTGTTGCTTGAATATTTTAATTATCTTCCTGCTTTCATGGTGCTATGGGTTGAACCCGGGACCTCACATGCCAAGCACGCACAGTACCACTGACCTATGCCTCCAGCACCTTGTGCTTGAATATTTTAAATGACACTGCCCCGCTGAAGCTTTTTTCTGGGTGCCGTATTCATATTCAGCAAGGAATCAACTAGTCTTTGAAGACCTTAACAGCGCTCTAAAAAGTCATGGACCCAAAGACCCACCTGCAAAGCCCACAACCTCGCTATGAAATTTGCCATAGATTTTTCCCTGGGAGGAAAAAAAAAGTTAACTTTGCTGCCTATTTACTAAGATGACATCTTAGAAATTTTCTTCCTTTATATACATATGCAAAATTTTAATCTCCTTTCTAATTTTAAATATTTAAATAGTAGTTTTCTTAATGTCAGATCCTTGGATCAAAACATTGGCTTCAATAGCTTCAGGAAAACACCTGGAAATGTGTGTGAGAGTTTTGAGGTGTCTGTGACTACAGTTAGCTAAAAGCCACCACCCATATGCAATGTAAAGGGCACTAAGAAACAAAAGAGAATTGAATAAAAAAATATAAATATGATTCCTGGGTTATCAAATTCTTGAGTTTTTCCCATATACCTGGACTGAAGATTTGAATTCTCATTTTCTCATACTTTTTTGAGTCCATCTCTCTTTAGACAATTTTTTAGCTTCAACATTAAGTGTAAATTACTTAAAACATTTTCTAGAGGCTACCAGTGAGGGTTCAGATGAATGGAAAAACTGAGCTGAGATAAAATGGAAATACAATGGAATTAAATTTTAGTATCTCAAAATGACCAATTAGATAAGGATGTTCACACACTGTGGGCCTTGAACATATAGTAAAATCCTAGCATTATGTATATATATCATTTCACCTATATACAATTAGAGTGACTTCCAGATTTTTGCTCATATTGTGGCTTTTGTTTTTTTCTTTTTCCATCAATGTTTGCTCCAAGGCTTTGAAATGCACTGGCTATTAAATATTGGAAAGTGTCTTATAAAAGAGCCTCTTAAGACTGTATTGTCTCTTTACTCACTCCAAATTTTTATCAGGAATTCTCAGGGTTTAGAGCCTGTGTTCTCTCTCCTTCTCCCTCCCCCTTTCCCCCCTGCCCTCGCTCTCCCTCTCCCACTTTCTCAGAAAGCTCAAGTATGCTCTTTTGTGTGGGAGGCCGGATAATGAGGTCGAGGCCTAACTGACCCCTCTTAGAGCACAAAGCAGCAAGGTAGCGAGCCGTGCTCTGCTCCTCTGGTGGCGTGCAGGTGCGCTGGATGTTGCAAGTTCCAGAAACAGTTAACGAGCTGAGACCCAGGTGTTCCCCTGGTCACATAGTGTAGATAACAGGAGGCGGATGAATCTCGTGCTTGCACAAGTGTCTGAGTGAGTAAAAGCGAAGTGAGCCACATGCTCAGGGGTCTCTTTGCCTTAGAGCTGCAAGAGCCCCAGGGCCCCTCTTTTCTAAATTAATTCTGTATCTTTCTGATTTTTGTCCTCACTTGCCCCCCAGCTGGAGACAAACTTGTTGGCTGGTTCCTACACTTTTGCAAAATAGGAATTAGAATATTTCTTTGACAACCATATAACCATTGGTCTGGAATACACAGAGATCGCTTTATTCCCCCATCCCTTATAGGTCTGACTTAGAAAGAAGACAACTATTACTGTTCTTACTACTTTGTAATTTCCCGAGTAGGGATAAAAAATGCATATTGTTATTTGTGGGAGGACCATCCAGTACCAGTTATCCAAAAACCTCTTTCTATCTGCCGCTCCCAGTAGCCTTTCCTCCATCTTGGGTCCTATCCCTCATTCTCTCATATTAAGCACAAAAAGATACATAGTTATCCAGTGCTGCCTATCCTAGGGAATTCCCTTCAGTACTTGGACATGGTGTGTCAGGCTCACTAGATTTGTGGAAAAATTCCTTGGCCCACATCTGTTCTTGATTTTTGCTGGCTGGTGGGTTTCTGGGCCCTTCCCACTGTAGCTGATTGTGCTTTGTCCTTTAGGTGATTGCTGAAGAATTATCTGGCAATGACGACTACGTAGAACTCGCATTCAACGCACGGAAACTGGACGACAAGGTATGCTTGGCATTACCGTTATTGAAAGAAGTAACAGAGCCATCACAGAGTTTAATCAGATTTCTCCCTGCAGCTGTTTTTCCCTTGCAACCCACATTATTAAACAGATCAAAGATTACAGAGAGGTCTGCAGAGTAAAGCTTTCCCCAAATTGAGAAACAGTTAATGAGAAGGGGACGGGACTGTAATTAAAACGGGACAGTTTTATTACACTAAGACTTTATTAGTTTCCAAATGCCACAGGTCAGATGCACAAGAAAGTATGATTTAACCCCACTGTTAGGGACATTCTAAGAGAAAGGAGAAGATGTTAAAAGGAAGAAAAGCTACATTTATTAAACATCTGTGTTTGAGAATTACAGGGTTAAAAGCTTTTCACATACTATAACATCCAACCCTTTGCACAACCCCACATAACAGGAATTACTAACACTTTTGCAGATAAAGAGATTTAAAGATGAAATAACTTGTCTAAGTCACTCCATGCATCCCTCAATCCAGAGCTTCTGAGTAACAGACACCAGGACACGACTACATATGCAAGGATTTTACTAGCAGAAGTGTCTGCAAAGAGAACTTAGAGTCAGGGAAAGCCAATAGACCCAGATGAAAGTTGACCGTGAATGATGGAGCAAGGGAACAAAGTAGAGGTGGAAAGCTCCTGGAATGTCACACAGACTAAGGAGGTTTCAGGATATCTTAGAGCCAAAGTCGGCTGCTAGGGCCTCCCACCTCTCCTGGAAAGGGGCTGCTGCAATGCCCCTTTCACACTCAGTGACCTGCTGGGAGCAGCCCCGGGAAGCCTGGCCACAGTGCAAATGCAGGATGGATTCCAGAGCTTAGCAACTTGTGACCTTCAGTCAGTTACACTCTCTGTGGCTACAGGTCTACAAGGCACATTTTCATGGCCACTGCATCCTGCTAGTGAGGGGTAAAATTAAAGGTTTAATCCCGTGTCAGTCTAACTTTCATCTGTGCTCATTCTATTGTAACTTCTATTCAATCAAAGGCCATGTTAGTCATTCATATATATGCATAAAAATATATATATGCATATATATATGAGAAAGTTATGCAATCACTGTACTTTAAAAAGGGGTGGAGGTGTCCTCCTCAACCTCATTATATGGTATCTATGATTTCCCACCAAGTAGATCTGTAAGTCAAAAAACACATTGTACCAATAGACATATTCACATAGGACTTCACTTTCCCAGAGTAAGATTAGAGAATGGGGATTTCTGGGTGCATCACTACTTTTTGAATGACTTGCAGGCATTAGCTTGAAAATGGAAAGCAATGTCTCAAGACATGGTGTGAAGTCTTAAACAGCAGCGTATATCTTGGCATATCTCATTTACTTTTCACCCAGAAGAATTGCTCATTTATGCATTCATCAGTTCATGAATTTATCCATTGATTTATTCACTCATTCATCTTTCATTTGCCAAACTGTGCCAAGGGATTATTATACAAGAGGTACTGGGGTAAGAAAAAGACTTAAAAAGATCTCCTGGTCTCAAACCATAGTCTTGAATCCATCATGTAAATTAAGCATAAACTTTTAAAAATGACAAAATAATGCCATAGTCATGATAAGATGTGATAATTGATGTTTAGTTAGTGTCCTAGGCAAGGCAATCCATTCTGCCTGGAGACATCAGAAAACACTCTCTCCTTAAAAGCTAATTGCTGTTTAGTAGCTTTAACAATTCTGAGTAGACTATGGGAAACTTTTACAACTACCACTCTTTTTAATTTTAGTATGTTTGTAGGACATGGTGATAACCTTCATTGTGGGGAGTTGGTGTGTGTATAACACATTTTAATCCCTTTTTATCCCCTGCTCCTCCCCTTTGTCCATCTTCCGGTCCCCTTCTCATGTGCAAAAGTTCTAACTCCCTGTTTCCTATTATCTGTCTTCTATTTTGCTCTTTAATGTATTATATTTTAGGTTTCTCATTTAAGAAAAATCATGCAATATGGAAGCTTGTGTGTCTGATTTCACTTAACATTATAGTCTCAAAATGCATCCATTTTCCACCAAACGACTCACATATATCCTTTATAGAAGACTTGCATTCCACTGTGTGTAAATACCATGTTTTGTTTATACATTAATCTGTTGATGGACATTTAGTTATTATGAGTTGTGCTTCTGTGCTTACAATACTTCTGGTGGGTCCCAGTACAGCTCACACTAATGTCAAAAGATAGTATATTGAAATTCCTAAAATAAAATAAAACTACTGTGTTTTGACATTAGCATGAGCCAAGTGCTGGGACCTGGAGGATTTTTTTGTATTGTTTTTACAGCACTGGGCCTTTTCAATAAGCCAGATTCCTAGCCATCTAACTTTTTTTTTGAGACAGGATCTTTAGTGAGATGCTGTCTCTAAGTTGCCCATGCTAGGCTGAACTTGCTATGCTTCTGCCTCAGTTTACCAGAATGCTGAGATTACAGGCGTGTGCCCACACCCCAGCTGGGAGTGAGCTTTTAAACTTCACTTCTCCAAACTCTTCTTTCATTGTCTCCCCAAATCTCGCAACAGTTCACAAAATTGCTCTGCAATGTCTTCCCCAGTGCAGGTAAGAGCCGGGTGGTTCAGTGTGTAACAGTTTCAGGCTACTCACTTTATGGTCTATAACGGCTTCTTTCCATTTAGTACTCTTTGTAGTATCTCTGAGGTGTCACCAACTGATTTGCATTACAGTGCAATGCAAAGGGTCTTGGGGGTGTGTTAGCAGGCCTATAGGCACTGAGGTATTTGAACAGTGCCCCTTAGTTAGAAGAATACTTCCTCATGAGCTGAAAGCTTACTCTGGAGCTCTCCATTCAGTGCTAATGACTATTCCTACCACTGGGTTCACTGATAGTCCAGGGCCCTGGCCACTGCTGAGTCTCAGAACCCCAGTTCTTCGTAATAGTACTGTGTATTGTTTTGACTCCTGGTCATCCAGAAAACAAAGCAGAGACCCTTGTTCCAGTTTTGACTGGTGGTAAATAACTTCAGGTTAATAGAGGGCAAAGTCATAGAATCAGGGCATAAGGCCATACCATGAGATCAGCTCACCCAACTTTTTCAGTAAACAAAGACTTGGCAAGGTCTGCTGACTTACCCAAGGATGCATCACTATTGCTTTATTTCTCTAGTGCAGCCTGACAAAACACCTACAATCCTAGTGACTTACACGAACAATTATTTTATTGTATCTAGTGATTTTGTGGGTCAAAAATTCAGTCAGGGTTCAAGTGGGTCTTTCTTCAATTTATGATCTTGCTAGAAGTCATACTCAGTGGACAGATAAGCTTGTCTGGAAAATGTAGGCTAGCTTTACCCCTTGCCTGGCACATCACATGGCCAAAAGTCTAGCTCAGCTGAGACGATCAGCCAGAGTACCTACATGGTGGTCTGGGGGAGCCACATTTCCTAGAGTATGCCTGGGTTCTCCCAGAAAGAACATCCCAAGAAAACTAGGTAGGAGCTTCATGGCCATTTCTGATATAACATTGGAAATCTTGCAGCATCACTTCAGCTGCCTTTATTGGTTAGGAGCGAGTCATAAGGTCAGCCCAGATTTAGGAGAGTTAGATTCCAGGCCTTGATTGACTGGTAAAGTCATATTGTACAAAAGCATGTGGACAGTGAATGTTGTGGTAGTCATCTTTGGAAAACTCAGTCTGCCACAATATTTTCATGATAAAGCCAGAATAATGGAGTGTAATTATTTTATATCACAAACAGAAAAATATCTTCTAGAGGTTCTCAAAGAGGACCCTATTCTAGCTTTCAGTATTAAACAATTTTATAGCTACTTACATTGTTAGTAGTGGAACATATATATTAATTGAGAAATATATCGTCAAAAAAACTACTATGAGATAAAGTTCATAGTTTTCTATCATGTTTATGAGTATCATGAAAGTAACTGATTTCTACATACATTTAATAATTGCAGCTTGAAAAGGTGGGAAAAGTATGCCATGCCTGCTTCAGACAATAGTATAGATCTGAGTCCCCGGTCCCTTTGCAGGAACTATGGGGAATCTTGTTATCTAAATACCTCAGGTTGAAAGCCACTGCTCTAACCCAGCTGCCTTTTTACCTGAAGCCACATATGTTTACACTCAATGATAACAGTTACAGAAGGATTCCATAAATTGCCTGTCTGAAATATGAGTAAAGATAGATGTTAGCTTGCTCCAAGGATGTGTAGGAAATGTGATGGTGTTGCCATATATTTTAGGGAAAAATGAAGCCACAGAGTAGGAAGGTATGGGTGTGCTCTTAAAGTGGTGTGCAGAACCTTTAGGTCCTTTCAGGGGAGTTCATGAGGTTGAATCTATTGCCATAGTAATACCAAGCAATGGGCTTCTTTCTTCATTGTCACATATTGACAGTGGAGTTTTCCGGAGAGTAAATGACACCTAATAGCACACAGATTAGATGCAGAAGTAGATATGAGAATCCTACTGCCTTCTATTAAGCCAGTCACTAAATTGATTTCCAAAATGTAAAATAGTACCATTCTCACTATTTTTAATCTGGAAAATATGATTATTTTTCATTTAAAATGCTCTTTTTTATTATGTGATGGATTTTTAATATTTTTAATTTCAAAATCTTATCATTCTTATAATGTGGTAATATTACTAGATACAACATATATAAACAAAGAGTCTGGGTGGAGTGTCCTTAATAATTTTTAAGAATGTATAGAAGTACCGAGACCAAAAGTTCAAGAACCACTATTGGAGGTACATCAGGGGATACTACGTACTTTTGCAAACACAATGACTAGGAAATGTCTCCTTCCTTTAGACAGAAGTGTTCATTTTAATTTTCTTTTCCAGTGCTGTTCAGCAGATTAGAGGCCATCTATCCAGGATGGAAATCTGGACTCTGAAATCTGAGAGGCCTTCTTCATTGAGAGCCAGTACATAAAATAGATTAGATTTGTAAGAAATAACTTACTTATCTAAAGTTAATACAATTTACTTAGTTGGAAGAGAGGCTTTTTAACTTCTAAAGCATATCTTTTACATTAGCAGCCACTTAACAATCTAGCAAATACAAATGTGGATATAATAATCTCTTTGGAACATTAAAGCTGACAAGATATTTTTCCTCCTCCCTTTCCTGAGCAGGTATTCACATTGGTGAACTGGAACTGGTTTTCACACTGATGGCTCCACATATGTAATATTTAACCACTAAAGTGAGGCTAGTTTGATGGAGTTGAGTAGAAGTAAGCAAATCTGTCTTCAAAGTGGAGCATGAAAAACTTTTTCTGTAGAAGGCCAGATAGTGAAAATGTTAGGCTTTGCACCCATATGGTCTGGGTCCCTGCAACTCAGCTCTGCCTTTGAAACATGAAAATAGCCATAAATGATGGGGAAGTGAATGGGTTTAACTGTGTTCCAATAAAACTTTATTCACAAAAACAAACAGCAAGCCAGCTCTGTCCAGGTGCCATGGTTTGTTGACCTCTGCTCTAAAGTAATGTAAAATCTCTACCTGCTGTGCTATGATTTTACTCTCTTCAGATATGCCTACATGGGAGCTGTGACCCAATCTGCATTCATAATAGAAAATCATAATTATTGTGTATGTACAATGTGCAGGCATCAGATATCTAATCTGCATTATCTCTAATGTTCATAACCATATTCCCAAAGGTGGGTACTTTTTCTCTTTTACAAATAGAGCATAATGAAGTTAAAAATGTGCCCAAAGTCACTGGATGATAAGCTATGTAGCCTAGATATGATTCTGCATCTTTCAACCAATTTATTCTAAAAGTTAAATATTTTATTTTCCAGACTACTATCCTGGAAATATACTGTTTCCTTTCCTTTTTTTCTCTTTGTTTCTTCCTTTTAAATTGATACATAATATTTGTGTGGATTTATAAAGAATGCATGGATGCAGTGTGTTAGGAAGATTGGGGTAATCAGTATCTTTATCTCCTCAAATATTTATCATTTCTCTTTGTTGGGAATCTTAGGATGCATCTTTTGCACTTATTTTAGGTATATCATAAATCGTGCAGTTTCCCTGCTGTGCTATAGAACACCAGAACTTATTCCTGCTTGGCTGTCAGCTGACTTCTCTCTGTGCCTCTTTCCTCCTGCCCTTTCCCAGTCTCTCCTGACCACTACTCCACCTTCTCACTGGACTAAATGTCTTTCATATTAGGCCATAAGGAAGAGTAATGTCTCCAGGATATGAAAGAATGTCACCATAGCAAAACTTCAGTAAAATGCCCAATTCATTGATCTTTATTGCTCTGCACTGTCCCAAAGGCCATTTTAATGTTGATGGCCAAGCAAAGGAAACCAAAAATTCCAAATTAAAGTGACCATACAATTAGACCTAGAGTTGTTCTTTTGAAGCTGCAAATATCTGAATGTATACCTGATGTATCTGAGCTGCTTCTAGAAACCAGATGCCTCCTTAACAGTAATTATCCCTGAGATTTATGTAGTTCTATACAAAGTGTCTTCCTGCATTCTGTCTTCTAACAGTCGTAGCAGCCAGAGTTTCTGAGCTTTAAGCATGCGTGCCAACTCACATGCATCCGCCCCTCTGTCTCTCCTCCACCACCGTAAGACAGAGAGTGACATTCTTCTCACTCACAGACAATAAACTCAGACTTAGAGAAATGAAACTCTCCTACCCAAGACCACTCAGACTGTAGGCAGTGGCTTTGGGATTTGAAAGCATATCTAAAGTTCATGTGCTACCTGTTAGATTTGCAGTTATTTGAAGGCAGAGACTCCATTTGGTCATGTGTTTGATTTATTCTGTGCCCTCCAGACAGCAACTCCATGCCAACCCTACCTTACAAGGAATACAAAATAAAATAAAGCATTTAAATGTAATACCAAATGAAAGGAATAGTGTACTAAACTGCACACAGAGCATAACTACATACACATACTTTTTTTTTTTTTTTTTGAGACAGGGTATTGCTATGCAGTTCAGGCTGGCCTTGAACTCACTTTTTGCCCAGGCTGGCCTCGAACTCACAGCAATCCTCCTGCCTCAGCCTCCCAAGTGCTGGGATTATAGGTATGCACCACCACACCCAGCTATACACACATATTTTGAAAGGAAAAAAGGAAAGAAAATTATATCTAGATTCCAGAAGAAGATTGTAGAAAATGTTCATGGAATTATAAGTAGAGTTATGGTTTATTTTTTTCTTCTCATTTTTGTCATCTTTGTATTTTTTATATTTTCTATTTTTAAATAAAAATGATGATAGCAAAATTTTAAATTACCAATAAAAAATGGAGCAGAAATTGATAGAGTGCTTCCACTGTGGTCAGCAGTTTCTGAGTGTAACTCATAACCCCATTCCCTGAGGGACTGATGATCTATTTAAGGAGGCAAAGCCAGAGCTAGTAAGAAGGAGCCCCAGGGCACACGGGAACAAGCTAACGTGGCCCACATCCACCAGGGAAGGAAGGAGAGATGGTGGCTCCAGTCTTTCTAAGACGAGTGTAGGAACAGAAGGACGCCTGAAGGGCAGATGTCTTGCTAAATGTGTAGCAGAAAGAATCAGCTGGAAGTGCATGTAGGAAAAAATGGGCCCTCTGCAGAAGAGATGAGGTCTGCGGGGTGCTTGTGATGAAAGCTGGCCTTGTGGGTTTTTGAGAACATGAAGGTGTGATAATCCAGTACTTTTAGAAGTAGAGCAGCAAGGTATATTCAAGACTCTGGGTGTTGGCGAAGCATTGTGTTTGGTTCCTGACTGAGTAGGGAGAGAATTATTCCCACCTCTCATCTCCCTTCTGTGTGGTGAATGCTACAGAGTTTCTAGTCTTAACTACAGAGCTGATCATGTTATCTTTCCGCTCAAAATCCTCAAGTGGTCCCCTGCTTCCGCAGTAAACACTGTAACAGTATGTCCTACAATCTAGATGCTATGAAGATGCTAAGGAAGTAGTGGGGATATAAATGAACATGCAATACAGTTCCTCTTCTCTGAGACTTTATAATCTACTGGGCAAAAATCAAACGTACGAGAAGGATGTCAATAGACGCTGCTTTCAGTAATGAAGCTCCTGGTTGTTTTACATCATTCTCCCACCAAAACTGACTATAAGCACTAGAAAACACACATATCTGACAGTCCTAAGTCAGTCAGATCTGAGGGCCAGGAAACTGAGGAAGAGAGAGCTGTGGAAGCTCTTCCAACGTTCTGGATGGATTTCCCACCCAAGGTTGATTTCTGAAATGACATGGATAGAGAGGCTGGGATGTCTCCCAGAAAATAGCTAGAAAGAAACTGAGAAGCTCTGCAAAAGTCTGAGTGCTTTCTGCCCCAGGTGGGGTGGGCAGAGTTCCAGGTACTTAAGACAGGTAGGGTGCTTCAGAGAAGGGAAGCATTTCAACATCCAAGGCGTTTACCCTCCCCTGACACTCACAGATTAGCAAACAGCAGTGCGGAGGTAGCTGAAGGAAAGCCTGGAGCCAAGAGATGATGAAGACAGAGCAAGCCCTAGAGAGTCTCCCAAATTTAACTGATGCTGAGGGCTGGCCAAAGAGGAGCAGCCCTCATGAATGCCGAGGCTTTCAGTTAGAGCGCTCTGAAGATGAACCCAAGGACCAAAAGAATAGACTGGGCTTTTTATTAAAGGCTTCTGAACAAATCCAGGGTCCGAAAAGCTTAATCCTGATTGGGTTTAGGGGACTCCCCCGGCCACCAACAATGTTTTGCTAAAAGCTAGAGACTCATCTAAAACTTATATAACCTTTGTTACATGGTATTTATTTCATTAAAACTTAACAAGAAGCAAAACCAAGAAACAGATAATAGAAACAGATCCATAAGTGGTCTAGATACTATAGTGTCTAGATATAGATCAGATATAAGCTCCATACCGTGTCTTTTTAATTAGTACATATTTGCAGTACATAGCGTTCATGTTCCTATGTGGAGCTGTCACATGTACATAACACAGCTTAATTCCTTGTTTCATCCCCTTTCCCTCCCCTCCCTCCCTCTCCTCCCATTCCTTGATCCTTTGCCCTTGAGAAACATCTCCTTCCCTACTTCCTGTTATCTTTTCTTTGCCCCTTATTTATAATTTCAGCTTCTCATATAAGAGAAACTATGTGATATTCAAGCTTGTGTGTCTGATTTATTGCACTTAACACTGTGGTCTCCAGGTGCATCCATTTCCTACAAATGACTCAAGTTTACCTTTATGGCAGAATAGGGCTCCCTTGTGTATAAATACTACATTTTTTTAGCCAGTCATCGGTTGATGGACTTAAAAGGTTTAAAACCTCAGACATTTTCAGAGACCTGGATTTTAAACTGATGTTTGAAGAATGCTTTGGAGTTTCACAGTTAGAACCGCCTTATTCCACACAAGGATGAGGCACAGGGACGAAGCACAAAGGAAGAAGGAACGGTGTGTATGATGCAGGGCAATGAAAGGGGAGCACAGGTTGACCTGGGCCCATGTTCAGGAGGAGAGGAGGAGCTGGCCTCTGTCCATGACAGAAAGCCAAGGTCGGGTACTGTTGTGTTGATTAAATCTCCCCAGCTGATCAGGTCGAGATCAAATGCAGAAGAAAAAAAACTTACTTCTATTTATCTGTTTAGGATTTCTTCAGTAAATCTGATCCATTTCTGGAAATTTTTCGCATGAACGATGATGCAACTCAGCAGCTTGTGCACCGAACAGAGGTAAGAAGATTCATGTTAGCTGCTCCCGTGATTATAAACTGACCTGTTTTGTGAGACACTTTGTCTTTGTAAAAATTTTATTCATTCATTCATTCATTCATTCATTTATTCATTCATTCATTCATTGTGGTAGTGGGGATTGAACCCAGGGCTTTTGTATTGAACTATATTCCCAGACATTTTTTTAAAAAATCATTTTTTAAAATTTTGAGCTAGAGTCTCGCTAAGTTGTCCAGTCTGGGCTCAGAGTTGTGATCCTCTTGCTTCAGCCTCCCAACTGGTGCAATTACTGATGTGCCACCACACCCAGCTTTTCACTTTGTATTTCTTAATATTTGTAGATATGAATTGAGGCCTGGAGTCTTTGTTGTCCACAAGACAACTGCCTTCCCTTTCAGGATTTTTATTCTCAGTTCATGTATTTGAAGAAAACATCCTTCTCTAACTCCAAATTTCCATTGCTAACCTTCAACACAGATGGCCAACAGTTTATTAATGATAGCAATAGAAACACCAGGTAACAATTAATGGCATTAAGATAATGCTTAAGCATCATACTAAGTCCCTTGTGTGCATTATTTTAATTACTTCCCACCACAATCCTGTGATAGGATTATTATTATCCCCCTATCCTTACAGAAGAAGAAACTGAAAAGTTATTTTGCAGGTCTCTTCTCACAGTTAGCAAAGCGTGGGGCTGAGGTTTACAGTGAGGTTGTTTGACTCTGAAAGTCCCTGTAACGTTGGAAGCCAGTCTGCTCCCCAGGGAAAGTACACCCACTGGACCGACGTCTCATCTGTAAACCACCCCAGTACAATAGGCGTTTGGTCGGGATGTCTCCCCTCACCTTCCTCTTCCTTCTCCAGCCGGCTTCAAGCTGTGCATCTTCCCATACTTGCCCCTGCTGCTCACTTTGTCACGTGCGCATTCAGCAACCAGCCCCAGTCTTCACATTCTTATTTCACATACAAGCCAGTCCCAGAGGGGTTCTGCAGTGCACTACTAAGGAGGAAATGCAATAGTTGTGCTGGAATCACTTGGGGCTGAGGGTGGAGCTCGTGGTGTGTATTTCCCAGGGGTGAAGAAAGGAGAAGCTCCCGTGAATTTTCAGGGGATAACAGTGTTAATCCACACTGCAAATCCAGTTCTACTTTCATTCAGCAACACAGTTGCAGCTATTGTTAGGGAAACTTTTCTTGCCATCCTTAGGAAAGACCAGAATTAAATAGTCTTGGGTGGGCTAGTTGTGGATATCATCTG
Organism: Chinchilla lanigera; assembly: GCF_000276665.1. NCBI lineage: Eukaryota > Metazoa > Chordata > Mammalia > Rodentia > Chinchillidae > Chinchilla > Chinchilla lanigera. The sequence continues at coordinate 6,826,535 of NW_004955501.1, forward strand.
ACATGTGATTGGCACCTAATAACATGTGTTTAATAAAATGAATGAATGGAATTGAGTTCAAATAATATGTCTTCTACATTATACATTATAATTCTCTGGAACTCAACACCTGGGGAGTAAATTGAAATTCTACTAGCTTTATTACCTTGAGCAGCCCCAATATAGCCACCACCAAATACAGCCTCTTTTATACTTACAGAGTCTTTGGTGTAGTAAATTTCTGGGGGAAGTAACTAAATCTTGAGAAGAAGCTACAGTAGTATTCATGCATACTTTTGCTGCAGTCTAAGCAGGGGCTTTAATTGGGGAGAAAGGATATCAGTAACATATTTTTGGACTTCTCTCACAAGATTTTCTATTTCCTTACTCCTGACAGCATTCCTCTTATTATTAGTATTTAATTCTGTCTTGGTTACTTTTCTGTCACTGCTGAGGTAAAATACCTGATATCCAGAACTAAGGAAGGAAAGGCTTTTGTAGCTTGCAGTGTGTGGAGGTTTCAGTCTGTAATCAGCTGGCTCCAAGACAGGGTGGCATGGGGAGGGGCAACAGCTCAAGGTGGCAGAAAACACCAAAGCAATAAGAGCAAAAAGGGGGGTGGGGAGCAAGTCTCTTTTCCTCCCTTATATTGTACACAGGCTCTCCACCCTTACACTCACACGCTGTCTGTGCCCTCCTCTTTCTCAAGCTCAGGATGTTTACAAAGTGAGGACCTTGGCCCCCTGCTGAGTCACTTAGTTAAGCTCCTAAACTTCTCAAGTTCACACAATGTGTCAAGCATTACAGCACTGATAAGTTCTCCTATTCCCCAAAGACTCTAGAACTTTATCCCTTACTCCAATGTGGAAGGGCTCCTAGAGTTTCATAAGAAATGTTGATTGTAAAGTTTTCCAGTCAGTCAAGCAACATAACATTGATATTTTTCAGTAGCACAAACACAGGCACACATGTACATGTACATGCATAAACACATAGTTTAAGTTTCAGAGGAAATTGATAGTTGAAGTTTTGATCAGCTATTGAGTTTTTCCAAACTGTTCCCATCATACTTCTTTACTTTTTTAGCATTTCCATAAGAGGTGAGGAATTAAAATTAACCCAAGCACTTTCCTCTCCTCTTCCTCCTCACTATCACTTTGACCATTTTTGAGGTATCAGAAGACAAGGAAAAGTCACAGAGAAACATATCTCTCTCTATTTTAGCACAATAAATAAATTTAATAATACATCGATGGTTTCATAGGTAATTCATGGTTATATTAATGAGTTCAGTGGAGAGGGAATTACTCATAAAATCATTATGTGTCACAGTTCATGTCTGCGGCATGACCCAGAGAATGAGCAATTACTCAGAGTCAATGTCCAATTCAAACTCCAAAAAGGCCCAGAGGGACTGCCCTTACCTGAGAACTCTCAGTGTGTCTCATAAACATAGCCCCATACTAAAGCTGCTGTGGCTTCTTGATAGAACCAGGAAGCAAGGGTAAAGGAAAAAAGAAGGATGTCTGTGCAGGAATTCATGTAGGGGATGGAAGAAGGACAGAGGAAGTCAGGGTGGTCTGTTACATGACTGAATTTAGGGCCAGTCTAAGTGATGATGATTGGAAGGAGAGGGCCAGAGCATTCGTTCCTTAAGGCAATGTTTTTTTTTAAAGAGACAAAGAAAAAAAGAGAGACATAAAAATGATACAGATAGGAGCTGGGGATTTAGCTCAGCAGCACAGTGCTTGCCTGGCAAGTGCAAGGTCATGAGTTCGATTTCTGGTACCAGAAGAAAAAAAAAATGATTCAGAATTTCAAAATAAGATGATAGGAAATTAACAATGGTTATTATATTGCATATTGCTATCTTCAAAATAGTTGCTCAGGTAACCAGGTACAGGTATGTAAGACTGATCAAATACTATAAGCATCAACAGTTCCTTTCAATGAACTAATGGAAATTAGTAGTACCATTATCTTAGCTATCTTGTGTATATGTACACACCTTTTTTTCCTTCCTTCTTTTCTCTTTTTTAAATTTTATTTTTTATTTTAAAGATAAAAGAAAGAAAACATTAACAGACACACAGATTTTACAAAATAACATAAAAACAATACAAGCAATACATATTTTCAGACAAGATGATAGGAAATTAACAATGGTGGCTGTATTACATATTGATATGTTCAAATTGGTTACTCAGATAAACAAATGTAGGCATGTAAGATCGATCAAGCAATTACACATTAACTGTTCCTTTCAATAAAGTAATACAAATCAGTAGTACAACTCTCTTAGCTATCCTGTTTATACCTGTATACATATTTTTCCCTTCTTTCTTTCTTTTCTCTTTTCCCTCATCCCAGTTGCTCCCCTCCTCAAGCAATTTCCTTCCCCTTCACAATATTCATTGCACCCCATGGTCTTCTTTTCTCTTTCCCCCTATCTCAGTTGTTCTTTCCTCTTGAGCAGTTTCTTTCCCTTTCAGAACATCTATTGTACCTTTTGGATCTTATTTACTTTTTCAGTTGCTTACACTAGGGAGACAATACAGTGTTCTTCTAGAAACCTCTACTTAGAATCTGATATGACTCAAGGTCACACATTGCCAAATATCATCCTGTTCTTTAGCAGTAGAAGTGTCCTTCCTCATCCTCCACCCTTGCCAAGACTCTTTGCCTCTGACAACTCTGAGGGAAGGAAATTTATGTCTGACAGAGCTGGGCTAGTGGTCCTTTTTCAGTAGTGGCCAGAGGGCTCCTCGCCTCTTAAGCTCCAGTCCTTTTGGTATGGAAGAGGTCATCCTCAGTGTCTACATACTAGACAGCATTGCTGTCATTGGTAAGACAGGCAGTGACCACGAATTTCTGCCCATAATAACCTGTGTAGTGGGTACCTTAAAAGCTTTACTCCTTTGCAACCTGTTCTCAGCAATTGTCCTTTTCATAAGCATCACAGTGGCTTCTCAAACAGTTTTTATGCTGCAATTTGAAAATGTCAAGCATCTCCTCCCCCCTTCACCACTTGTCTCTTTCTTTTCCCAGGTTGTGATGAATAACTTAAGCCCAGCCTGGAAATCATTCAAAGTATCTGTAAATTCTCTATGCAGTGGAGATCCAGACCGCCGGCTGAAGGTCAGAAATCTATACCCAAAAAAAGTGATTTTAAAAATATATTTAACCCTCCTCTTTCTCCTCACAAATGTTGGCAAACCCACAACATTCTATAGCATTTATTCAACTGCTCACTTTTCGGCATCTTCATGAAGAAAGACGGGTGATTTTTTTCTGCATGAGCCATTGAGTCTCACGCAAAAGCCTGAAATAAATCCTAACTGTGTATGTCAAGAAACATTTATGGCTTCTCAGAAGCAAAAGTGTGGCAATAACTTCAGGATATAAATGTGAGTTATTAAAAGGGAAATACTTCTGTATCAATTATCTATTGTTGCATAACTTGCTACCCCAACATTTAGTAGCTTAAAGCAGCAACTGTTGATCTAGCCTGTGATTCTGTGCATCTAAGTAGTCCTTAGGTTGGTCTTGCTTGGACTCCTGCAGACACTCATGGTCAGCAGCCTCATGAGCAGAGCGGTTCTTCTTTTAGGGGTGACTGCTATCATCTGGAGTGACTGAGGTGGTTGGACCAGACATTGGACTAGATTCCACCCTCGATGGGAGGAGCTATGAAGCACTGTGGCCATTTTTTCGAAATCCCACAAATGCTTTTGAATAATGTGGGTATCTAGAAATTGGAAGAAAATGTGCACTTGGAGGGTTGGAAATCACCAACGGAAGACAGTGGTGGCATGCTAGAAGCAGTCTCCAGGAGATGTTCCCTATACTCCATGGTCTGGCCCTCCCTCTGCCTTGTAAACCTGGAGGTTCCATGTTGCTGATACCCTAGAATTGATCCCGCAAATTCAGGATGACTAAGTAACTCACTGGAGACCAGTGCCTCTAAACCGAAAGGCTAACTGATTATTATGAAGTGAGGAACATGCCTAGCAGACAGACTCGGCAGCCACATTAGCTTCACCAGGACATTTGGTTCTGGGTAAACAGTAGGGGAGACAAATGTCAGGAGGTGACTATTAGAGCCTGAGAGCAGCACCGGGGATGCTGGGTCACTGAGAAGTCAATGCTTTAAATGCTGAAACTTGGGGCACCCCCACTAGTGTGGGGATAATTGTCCATCAGGCAAAGTGAGCACTCATGTTGACCTTTCAGTGCATCTATGCCCCTGAAAGTGTGAGATGGGCACTGATGTTTGTCTTTGTAACATTTCCCTCACTCCTTTCACCCCACAGACCTTTTTAGGATGATAAAGTTCTTGTGAGTTGTCAGTGTTGTCAGATTAGAATTCCATCTGGTTGGTTTGACATACCCTCTTTAACGTGACTGTGTGTATCTTTGCTTACACCCATTCTGCATGGACTTTGTGATGGAACTCTCAGTGGGTGAGGTCACACAAGGTCACCTCCTCGGAAATTTAAAAGCCATGTGCGTGGAGGTAACCTTGTGTGAGGAATGAGCCCAGGACTCAAAGAAGCAGCTTCCTTTTCCTTCTTGGAGCCCAGCGGTCACTGTGTGCACTAATCCTGGCCCACTTTGTGGTGGAACACGCATGTTCTTGAGCAGCGGGTCAGACATCCTTAGAGTCCCTAAGAGCCAAGGTGTTTCAGGTCTTGACCCCTGCTGGAAACTCTTTTCTGACAAATCAGAATTTCTGCTTGTTTAGACCTTCAAGTGGAAGTGTCTGTGCAAGACAGCCAAGAGCTACTGCTTCAGGCTCAGTGTGGCCATGATCACTGGGACTCTGAGCGATCTTCCCAGGGAGAAAAATGATGCACTTTGGCCGGGAATAAAGTAATACTTCCTTTAGCCATAGATCGTTTTTGTTGTAAGGGAGTTACTCTATGGCTAGGGAAGAAGGTTGTCTGCAATCAAATGAATAAGAGTGCTGAAAAGGAGTTCTCTGCAGCCTCTGTAGGAACAAGTGACAGTGAAAGGGATGGGTCAGAGGGCGGATCCTGTGTTGAAAAATAAAAAAGTGAAGGCCCTGTGTTCAATCACTAGTACCAAAACAAAACAAAAGAAAACATTGTTAAGTTTTCATAAGGTCCTCTTCTCCAACAGGAAATGTTCCATATGGGCCGGCAGCAGCTCTGTCCACATGGGTGTTACTCTTTCCCAGTGTTCCCACCCAAGAAAATTAGAAAGTGAAGTTTGTGAAAGCCCCATCTTCTCAATAAGCCTTCACATCTTTCATTTTCATGTATCTAAGATCTCCATAAAAACCAAGATTAATATATAACTCACTTTGGGGGTTTATTTATTTATTTCATGGGAAAAGTAAGGCAATGGTTCAATGACTTCTTTCAAAATTGACATTTAACTTATTTATTATGGAAATGTTCAAACATGGGTAAAAGTGAAAAGAAGACGTGATGGCCCTGTACCCATCACACAGCTTCAGCAGTAACGAATCACAGCTGACTTCATATCACTCCCTCTCCAGGCACCATTTTCCCAGTCCTTTCCACTGTTAGATGGTTCTGCACAAATCCAGGCCAAGCGGACACATCCAGTAATCACAGTAAGCACAGTGCCAGGGCCCACAATTCTTGCAGGAGTGTACAAACATGTTTTAATTTATCTTGAGACTAGAAGCGAAAAATTAACTTTTAAGATTGAATGAAATGTTTTACATTTTTTCTTAAATCAGGAAACAATGACATTTTTAGAGCCCATGAGAATCTGTTATGGTGGGAGAAACCGAAGAAGGGAAACGTGGGTGGGGCCAACAGAAGTAATACTGTGGCTGTGTCACACACACTGTCTCTTCTCCTGGTTTCGGCATGCATTGCTGATGGACAGAGAAGCTTTAAATAAACATAACCATGAAGTTGTTATCATACTAAGCATATTAACTGTGCATCGTATATCCTCTTTTGAAAATCAAATATTCTGCCATTATTCATATTAGCCTGATTCTCTCCTTTATTAGCAATTGTTTTTGTTTGTGTTTGTCTTACTTTTTATTTTCATTAGTTTTTTATTTTATCAGTACCTGTTTGCAGTATACCATGAACACCTTCACTGTGGGTAGTTGGTACACGTACGTGACACATCTCATTTCTTTCTACATCCCCTCCTTTTCTTCCCCTTCCTCTTTTACTCCCCTTTCCATTTACTGAAGATCTGTCTCCATAGTTCCTATTCTGTGTCTTTTTTTTCACTCTTTGATTTGTTTATACTTTGAGTTTCTCATGTAAGAGAAACCATATGATCTTTAAGCTTGTGTGTCTGATTTATTTTTCTTGACATTATGGATTAGGTTGTAAATAAGGCCCTAGGATTACATTTGAATGAGTTGCCTGAAGTGTTTTTCATTGGTTGGTTGTCTCTTCCTCTTTTTCCTTAATAATAAAAAATTTTTTAAAAGGTGGTTTCATCTTGTTGCATCATTCCATCTCCTTTATATGAATAATTGGGACTTGATGAGATTCAGGGTCTGTTTTTAGGCAACAATGTCCTTAGAATTATTAACAGTGCATGGAATTTTTATATGAGTGTTTCAATCTATTTTATTTATTATTATTCTTTTGAAATATTTGACTGTTATAGCCTGTATCTAGATGTCCCCTACAAACCCTCATGCAGTCATAGGTGGGGCTTTTCAGAGGTAGGTGAACCTAGGGTGTGTGATGTATTGCTGGGACTGATTCATGGTATGATGCTAAGATTAAGGCTACCCTGCTCTGGCAGGTAGCCTGGATAAAATATAAGGGACAGAAAGAGGGTCATTATTGGTCTCTTGTTGCCTTGCTGCTTGCTGCCTTTTACCTGCCATGAACTGTTTCTCCTTTTCAGTCTCCCTCTGCCATGTCACCCGGTTTAGAAGCAGCCAACTATGAACTGAAACCTCTATAAACCATAAGCCAAATAAACCTTTTCTCCTTTAACCTTGGGTGTTGGGTATTTTGTCTCAGGACAAAGAAAAGTAACAATTGGTCAAGACAGTGACCAATGAAAATCCCTTCAAATTGCCTCTTGAGTTCCTTTGACGTAAACCTAGTACAGTAGTGTTTAATAATTTCCTTGCTTTCTGGAATGAGTTTTTGTGATTCATCAATTTTGAAATTCATTTCCTCCAAAATATATATCTTTCTATGGATAGTGAGTTATGTTTTAGTGTCTCCTAAAATCTTTCCTCCCTGTTGTTAAAACTCCAACCTATACAATTGTGAGATTCATTTTCTTCATTTTGTTTTCAGATTTTAGGAATTTTTCTTCAAATTCAATTTTTATAATTACATAAAATGTTTACATAGTTCCAAAGATAAAGTTTTTTTTAAATGTATATTTAGAAAAGTTAGCTTTTATTTCTGTTTCTTCCACTTTTTGCCCTTTTCTTATAAGTAGCTATCTTTAGTATGGTTCAGTATTTGGTAGAGATGGCTCCTTCCACTTCTGGATTTCTTGTCTTTAAGACTTTTCCTGGATGTTTTGCCTGTCTGTTACTTCCATTTTGCCTTATAAACAACTTATCTAGTACCAGAAAAAAGTATTTGTATTTTGTACTGGTGGAATTTGTGTTAAGATTGCTTTAAATTCATGAATTAAACAGAATTTCCTCTGTGGAATACTGTCTTACTACCCTAGAACATGGCACGTCTTTCCATTCATCCCAGCCTCCTGTTGTGTTTTCAAGAGTACTGAATGATTTTCTCTTGCAGATTTGGAACATCTAAAATGTATGTCCTGTTATCTTGTTTCTTTCTTTCTTTCTTTTGCTACTGTAAATGCAACTTCCATTATACCTTCTGTATATATAAAGGCTATAAAATTTTGTTTTCTTAAACTGCTACCACTGAGCTCTTATATTGTTTATAGTATTTTTTCTATTAATTCTGAGGGTTTTCCAAACATATCACCTGAAAACAAGGATAATTTTTTTCCCTTTTCTAACTCCTGTGGCTCTAATTGCTTCTCTTCTCTTGTAGAATGAGTGAATACACCCAACACAGTGTTAACTGGTAGTGCACATAGAAGACATGCATGTTTTATTCATTAGTGTTGTGGAAAATTCTATAGTGACGGAGATTAGTTTTTTTAAAATAACTCTGAAGTTGTCAGAAACTCAGTGCTTTCTCAGTCATGTCTCCCGAGCCTGAAATTCCTGTGACATTAGACACACTTGAATACATTAAATATTGAGAGAAGATTCTTATTTGCCATGGAAACCCTAGACAGAACGCCTCAACATACTAGCGTGTCATCTGAACTACATCGAAGTTACTGTACAACTTCCTGTGTAGATTTAGGGTTATACTTAATTTAGTGATTTAATGAAATTAGATATGATTGTCAACTTACTTGATGAGCCACTAAGGAAAAAAGATGCTTTCAACAAAACTGTAACAGAGTGCTTTCTTATTAATGTGTCCTAAGAAAATGTGTTCCTCTTAGATTCAATGAAGTACGTATTAATCATTTCCCTTGATTTTTTTAAATTGCCATATTGTTACTACTTAATGTACACATTTTAGGCAGCAATGCTGTGCTAAGAACAGATTCTCCATTCAGAAGACTTAGAAGAGAGTGAGAGGTCCCAATCAACACGCACTTATCAACGCCCTGAGTGCCAGTTACTGAGGAAAGTGCTGTGCCAGAACAGCACCAGCCGGCACCAGCTCAGCACTCTGAGACCAGTTAGTCCTATACAATAAAGAGCCACTTTCTCCCTCTTTGCTCGTATCCAGACCACTTAGGTAGCTTGAAAACCCTTACACAGAGCCCACCGGGCATCCTTGCATAGGGTGGATAGAGGGTACTTGCTCTGAAGAGGGGACTGAAATGTAGGGACAAGTTGTTTCTGTGTCCACTCACTCCCATCCCTTAGGCAGGAGAGGGGTCCAAGTGATTAATTGGGGCCATAGTGGGGCGGGCCAATAAGAAAAGAAAGTAACAGAAGGGAAAGAGAAGCAGCTAGCTCCCTAGATCCAAAGTAGAGATGAGTAAAACCAGGAGCCCATGAAGGAATGAGAGCTGGTCCAAACACAAGTCTAAAGCAGCCAACAAATGGCTTTGTCACACACAACTCATCTTGCCTGTCCTTTTTGCCTTCCCCCTTGGGCTGCCATGAATGATTAATTTAAAATAGTCATATTCACAAGGTGACTTCTGATGCTCCTAAATTTGGACTCCTGCCCAATCAGAAAAGTGCTGTATTGAATCAGAATGGTAGGCCGGGGGCCCTGAAATCGCCATTTTAACAACTCTCATCTACAGTGTTGTTGCAGGCTGATGTCCAGCACACAGTGAGAAATATCGTCCTCTTAAGAATTCTGCAAGCCTAGCTAACTTGCTACTGGTACCGCCCTCAGGTAGTTCAGCACGCTTCCTGCCTATATATGCATACGCTCTGTTCTTGGCCCTATGTAAAATGCATAGCATTTGTCCTTTAATTACATTCAGCTATCTGTGTCCTCCCCTTCTCATGTGTGACCGAGCCATCTTGAATAGAATTGTATCTTCTCCACAACTTCATTGTTTTGCATTGGACTTGAAACCAGATTGACACTCACCGGCCAGATGAATTTGACTCCTTGAGTATGTTCTTAAAGTTTGCCTTAGCCATTTGCTTTATTTGCTTGCAACTTGTAACTCTTGAATACCTATGTGCTTATTATTTTGTTTTCAATCCTTTAGGCTTAGTTGGAGATTTGTTATCTTCCTCTTTCATGCTGATTTTCTCTAACCTTCTAACTCTTACTGCTTAGAGAGGAAGAAATCCCACTCGAGTTCTAAACCCCAGGTCTCAGTCTTTGACAATGGCCCTAATGTAACACCGTAATGTCCCAAGTCCACTTAAGTGAATGGCACCCCTGTGCCCACAAGTGATCAATCCTGCCTCATGGAAGAGCAGTGAGCATCTTGTAGAGCGTTAAATTAGGCAGAAATCAAGACACCTTCTGAATTAGGAGAAAAATGTTCTATTCATTGTAATAATCCTTTTTCATTAATATTTTTTCCTTATTTTACAGATGAGGAATTGAAAGCTCTGTTTTAGAAAATTGCTTAAGATTACACAGCAAAGTTAGCACAGTCATAGTTGAAACCCAGGTCTCTCATGCTCCACTGTCTCGTTCTGAACTATTAAAAGGTAGCTAATATTTGCTGAGCACTCACCAGGTACTAGGAATGGTGCTGAACACTTAATTTTTTTTAGTGAACCCTATACTTATCCTAGGTTAAACAATCTTGCGATAGCAAATACTCCCCCAATAACAGAAGTTTATCTCTTGCTTACATGACAGTCAAAGGCAAAACTTTCAAGTCAATGTCCACCTCTCCTCTCCACTTCTCCTAGCGTTTCCATACTTTAGGGCTCATTTAAATTCATATCCAGGAGATACAGGAAAAAACCATTTAGAAAGATCTCTCTAGTTACTTTAGCTAAAAATAGCTGTTGGTGTTGCTGCCTATATTCCAGGGACTAGAGCTCAGTCACACAGCCACGCAGAGCTGCAGGGGAAACTGGAGAAGGTGGTCCAGTTGGATGACTAGAAAAAAAAAAAAAAACCACATTTTTTTGTGTGAAAATCTAGCAGACTCTTCCATAGGAGAACTCTTCCTTGTAAATAGCAAAATAACCAAAGGTTCCTTCCCATGGGAAAATAAACAGTAGGAGAGCCTGTTAGGCAAAAGCTTCAGCATGACAGTAAAAGGCTTGGAGTTACGCTCTTGGGTTATCTCCAGATTGTGCATAATTTTCTTAACAGGCTCAAGTAGCCCCTGAGGCTCACATAGGTCTGAAATTTCTGCCTCTCCTCTAACACCTTCTTCTCATCTCTATGTGGCTGGAACATTCTTAACCTTCAGATGTCAGCTAAAAACTCAGCCACTCAGAGACGTCTTCCAGATCTCATTCATACTTGCATTTCTCCAGCTACTCTCTGTCTCATCACCCTATCAATCTCCCTCATCGTGTTACACATCTGCAGTAATCATCTTGTTCCTTTGCTTACCTGTTTATGGTTTGCCCACTCCACTAAAATCTGTGTCAAGGTCCAAGGGAAAGAAACTGACCTATCTCATTCATATCTACTTCCTCAGCCTCCAAAACAGTGCTTGGCACATATGTAGCTGTTTCTTAACAAGTATTTGCTTAATGGATGAAGCAACATCCCTGCTCGGGTTTGCTATTTGGTCTGCCCTTTTAAAGGCCTGTACTCTATTCTTCATTCATTCTTACCCTTACACATGTTGACCTACTTATTAGGTTAATATTTCTATCACTTCACTTTTGATCTGGGACATTTCCTAAATTCATTATAAAAATTTTCTTTCACTGTTGTTATGCCTTGGAGAACACCTTGCTGCAGTGGAATTTATCCTATCCTCTCCCAACAGTCTTTCTCCTCAAGTTTCAGCGTATTTTTCCTCCACCAGCCCCAGGGTACGAAAAGGAAAGGAAAGAAAGGGAAGGGTCTGGATTGGGAGGAAGAGCACTGCTTTGGGGTGAGGGGCCAGCAGGAAAGTCACAGGAAGAAACAGTATCTTGGCCATGGCTGGCTCTCACTGCTTAGGTTTTTGGAAGACAGGAGGGCCTACGCTGCTCTCTGAAAATGAATGGGAAAAAAACAGCCTTGTGGATTTTCCAAATGTCAGATTCCTCTCATTTCACTGCCATACTTCCTGTGTTAGTTCTTCACTTCCTTTGAACAGTCTCTGAAACAGCAAAGACTAAGTCTAAGGCTAAGAATGATGAATCCTGGCTTACCTTTAAGCCATGAAGTTTTCAGTGGAATAAGCCAGAAGCGGAAGGCAGGGTGAGCCAAAGAGGTTTCAAGTGCGTCCTGAAGTGAGTGAAGAAAGAAAGGGCTCTCCTCTGGATTGTGATACTCGGAACTTTCTCTACAGCTTGTCTCCCACACCCAGCCTTTTTCCTGGCAATTAAACTTCTCCTCAATGTTATTGTTGCTGACCACCCAGCATGCCTGCTTGCACTGACATCTGAAACACTTCATGGCAGCTATCCCGTGAAAGAATAAATTCTCTAAGTGGACTTGTCATGAAACATTACCTCCAGCTCATCTGCCCTGCACACCGGCTGGCTCTTTTCATAAACTCTCTTACAATTCTCTAACCCTACTCCTTCTATTAAGGAAATCTACCTTTGAGAGCACACAGTGTCCCAAAGCACAACAGACCTCCAGAAGAGGTTAGCATGCAACCCAGAAAGATGCGGTCAGATTTTAGCAACATCAGATCACCTGGTGAGCCTATTAAAATACAGATTCTTGAACGCCAACCCTAGGTCTGGGTTGGGGCTGAGAATTTGCATTTTTAACAAGTTCCCAAAGACTGCTGAGCCTGCTGGTCTAGTTCATATGTAAGGAATTAATAATATAAAAGAAATAGTCAAGAGAAAACCGCAACAGCATGCTTCCTTCGATTCACCCATCTCCACCTTAAAACTTCTTTGTATCTGTACACACTCTCTCTTCTCAAAACTAATGTTCATCTGCCCTCTTAACTCCAGCTCTTCATGTCGTTCGCAGGCTCTTTCCTAGCTAATCATTGACACAAGTATTTCAGTCCTAGAGGAAGCTCTGTAGTCATCTCTCAATCAGGTCTTCTCAACCTGAGCACTACTGCTGTTATGAGCTGGATAATTATTTGCAGGTGCAGGGGCTCTGATAGCTAAAGATGTTTAGCAGTGTCCCTGTGTATACAGGACATTTGGTAAGCTTCTACCTATTTCTTTTGAGTAGTGTCCCCTAATCGTTACAACCAAAACAATCGTTACTACCAAGCATCCCCAAGGAGCTGCAGTCAGCCTTTGGTTTAGAACTACATTCTACTCAGTTGTACCTTTAATTGCTCTTTCTTTGATGGATTTTAGTGGTGAAAATTTATTGCATCCCTTCCTGAATTTTATCCAACTGAGATGTAAAGGCATAACTCAGAAGACTGGCCTTCAAAATATAATTTGCTTGCTCCTACACTTGGCCCTTGGTGCATAGGTAGGAAAGCTTCTCCTGGGATATTTTTGGGTTGTGATTAATAATATGTGAAGAAGCCTATAGTTAATCTTAGGCTGGGAAGAAAAGATTTGTATAAATACCAAATGGAATTGCAGTCACATAACTAAGACAGTTGTTCTCAACCTTGGATACGTAATAAAACTACCTGGGGAGCTTTAAAAAATACTGATTTCTAGACCCCACCTCAGAGTAACTAAGTGGAATTATTAGATAAAGGACCAAAGTATCAAATTGTTTTAAAAGCTACTGAGCTAATTCTAAGATGCAGTCAGACTCAAAGACAAGTGCTGAATTCAATAACAGAAAATCTAATTCCTTGTTGGGATCACTCACTCATTCATTCACTTATTATGGTGCTAGGTATATAACCCAGGACCTTGAGCATACTAGGTAAGCACCCCTGAGCTATATCCTCAGCCCTTCTCCATTTCTTATAAGACATAGGGTCTTATTGTATTGCCTAGGCTGGCCTCAAACTCACAACTCTCCTGACTCAGCTGCCTGAGTAGCTGGGACTAGAAGCATGCACCACCACACACCACTTCCACATGCAAATATTTAGGTGTATTTATAAGACAACCAACACACTGTGCTACCAGATCTCCCAGTGAATGTTCCAAGACTTTTTCAAGCAACTACTCCTCAGAATTCTGCTGATGTATAAGTTGCACAAACTTATTAGAAAGAATAAAAAATGTTTGTAGTCTTCATAGTAGGCTCCCAGGGAGCACATATTATGTAAGTTAGGTCCTGGGAGCTTTGTGCAAAGGCCTAGAAGTTTGTAATTAACGGGCCCAGTGCTGCAGCATTTCACTATGTTGAGGGAAAAGCCTAGGGAAGGGTAAGAGATAGCAAAGCTAATGAGGTCAGCAGAACCTGTGGGCCAGGCTGAGGAGTTCTGATTTTCACCCCAAGGGCAGTGAGAGGCCCTGAAGGTTCTATGCAGAACAATGATGTAGTGCTTGAATTCTGGGATCAGTGCTGTGTGTGGTTTGTAGAACTTGGATAGAATGTGGGAAAGGCTGAACTAAGAGATTGGTTCTGAAGTCATAGCAGGAGGAGTTGTTTACCAGGCAAGGATGACTAGAACATGGTGCCAGATTAACTACTGAACAAAGAGAGAGGAAGAGAAAAACCTGGCGAATTTCTTAATGAATTAGCCCCCGGTTCTGGCTGGGTTGCACGGATGGAAAATGATGCCATCCTGTAAGATGAGACCTCTGAAAAAGCAGAGGCTTGAGGTGTGAAAAATGAGCTCAGTTTTGTACTTGCTGAGTTTAAGCTGTTTGCAGACAACACCGTGGGCAGTTAGCTGAGGACTGGCACTGCAAGTCCCATAGCCAAGGAAGCCACTCTGTCCTGGGCAAACCAGCAATTAGATGATGTGGCAGTTGACCACATGAGTTTAACTTCCAGATGAGAGAGATTAGTTGGAGCATTAATGTATAAGAGTCAGTAAATAGATAAGAAATATGCATGTGAATACACATGTAATGTTTACATGTGTATGACTGGAGGAAAACACAACAAAACAATAATTGTATACACTGAATACATCACAAGCTGATTTATTTTTTAGAATTTTAAAATTTTTTGACCTTAATAATGTGTGACATTTTCAACTAGGGAAGTGAAAAACACTTATTTAAAATTCACACTCATTTTTAATATACATGTCAATTTGTTATATTTGCTTAGACCTTTTTAGTTCCTGTTTAGAAATAATTACTATTTTTAAACTCCCAGTGGCTTTTCCTGGTGATAGACAAGAATATTCTATTCTTCTACAGTAACAGTATACAAAGTTAGGAAAAGACTATGAATCAGTTGGGCTTATCACCTCTTATATTCCAGTGTCTACATAGGCGTAAAGTGACCTGACAATAGAATGCTGGAACACAAACAGGAAGGTTGCCATCCTTTTAAATTTCTATTAGTGTTCTCATATGAGATTTCATGTACTGCATTTCGGGGTTTCTAACTGTCCAGTGACAGTCTACACTACACAGTGCTTAACTATGCATTTGGAATTGTGGCTATCGCACCTCACTTCTTTGCAAAGCATGGGGTCAACAATTTCATCAGCTGTTTTTTAAAAGAAGGGTGTGGGTACTAATGACACAAATCCTTACTCCGAAGTAAGGAAGAAAACATGAGGGACACCTGTAAGAGTCTCCCTGGATCCTGTGGAGAGGTGTGCTTCAGTGCTGGGGTTGACACCTGTGACTCCTTAGAATGTGTGACACAAACCCCAGACAGTCCCACCATGTTTGCTCCCAGTGAGAACTTGAAGAGAAATGACTCTCAGGACCGTGTGGGTGATTAGCGGTCAGAGCAAGAAACTATGAGAAGTCCTTCCGCACTTCTTATCTTTTCTCATGCACGCAGCTAAATTGTGAGATAACTGAGAAACTCAGGCCCAGAGATTTGAGAAAGATCCTCTCAAATTCACAAACCTCTTCAGGGCAGAACCCGAGGTGTAGGTCTGGTGGACTCTGAAGTCCATTTGGTGAGGCAGCAAAGGTCTCCTGAGGTACCTGCTCCTTCTGTCCGTCCACACTCCCTTCCTTAGAGCTACTTTGATGTTAGGGCTGAATGGAGGAACAGTCTCCATAGCTGTCACAAGCATGAGAAAAATGTAAAAATATTAGACTTTTCCAGTCATTCTCAATGACTGAAGGACAGGGAAGGAAGAGAAATGCCAGCGACCTTCCTGTGACTTAATATTACTCATCCCACTTCAGGTCAAGCGCCCTTAGCAGTGAAAAACCAGGAAACAGAAACCTCAAGAGTCGTTCTAAACTTGTTAAAAAAGCCCAGGAGCCCTAAAAGTATTTTAAATATCACAGAACAATCCATGCATATGGGAGAAATTATGTAGGGACACAGTCTAAAATCAGAGGTGATAAAAACTCTTGCTTCTCTGCCCTCCTTGTCTGCACCGTGTCTGTTTCCTAACGCCTCCAACATCTTCTCTGCAGCCTCACCTGGGAGGTGGTCAGAGCGGGAATGAGTATCCCCATTTTACCTATGAAGAAAGTGACACATAGATTAAGTTATTTCCACATGTTATCATGAATAAGTAGCAAAGGTGGGAAGAGAGAGTAGGAAAAAAGCTGTTGTCATCATATATTCCTATCAATAAAGTGCCCTACAACTATTTGTATTAATTGTATCCCTTTACCATTGTACTAAGATGGCTTATAGATTTAAATTGTGTAAAATGATTTTTAAAGGCTGTAGTAAAAGTGAATATAGATGAAAGTGCTTATATCCCCAGCCTTCTCCACAGCTGTGGTGCACACACACTCAAGATTCCCACCATCAAGCGTACATATCTTTGTGTAATTACCTTCCTTTGAGTATGGGCAGGATCTGTGACCTTCTAACCAACAGATATGACAAAGGTTGATTATCCATCTTGTGAATATGGTACATGGTATGACAAAGGGGAAGATCTAATTAAAAGCTCTAGTCTTAATTGACTTAATCATAGGGAGATTATATTGGTGGTCCTGACCTAATCAGAGAAGCCCTTTAAAAGAGGCCCCGAACCCCAGTCTCTGTCTCCTTACTCCTGTCTCCTAAGGAAGCTGGAAGCAGCTCCTTCCCTTGTCAGGTATCTAGATGAAGATGCAGCCAAGCCAACACCTAAATTCTAACCTCAGGAGACCCTGAACTGAGAACCCAGATACGGTGAGCTCAGACTGCTGGTCACAGAAACTATGAAATAACAAATGGCTGTTCTTTTGTGCTAAGTTGTTATATAACATAAAACTAATGTACAGCAGGTGATCTTTTGTACCCCTCTGGCTTTGCATATGTTATTTTCTGGTGACAGAATTTGAATACCTACAAGGAGCTAGGCACTCTCAGCATTATCCCCGCCAAGCCTCACTTGATCCTCCCCCAAACTCTGTAAAATTGATATTTTTGTACTTGCAAGACTAAGAGGCTGAGACTCAGCAGGATGAAGCAACTTGCCCTAGGCTTACAGTTAAGGGAAAGGCCTGGATCTTTCCAGCTTCCTTTGTTGCAGTCAACTAGCTGTATAGCATTCCACAACACAGAACCAACTCCAACACGCTCCCCTCCCTCCTGGTGCCTTCCATCATGGGAACAGGTTTTCTACTCAATTCTCACTCATGCCATTCACAATCTTCCAAGTGCTTCTGTCTCAGCACTGACACATCACGGGCCTGTATGTCTGCAGTGATGACAGTAGGTTCCATGTGTGGCTGTTACACATGAGAAGGAGTCTGTGTGAGAACCATGTATCAAGACTGATGATGCTGGACTGGAGAGTTCAAACGGTTGGATTGTTCAATATTAAGGGAGCTTGGAGTTCTGAGAGGCAATTTGATCTGACCTTCTTTTCCTCCTGCTGTGGAACGGCATGTCAAAACCTGCTGCTTTTTGCAAATCAGTTTTTACCTGGGCACAGCTATCCTAGCAGCTGCTATCCTTATGTTCCCAGGTTCTAAGCCTTGCAAACCCATCACCAACTAAATCCACAAACAGAGGAAAATGCTGCCAAACTAGGTACTGTTTTACTCTAATGGCAAATTTTCGTTGAACTGCAGTGCAGGCAGACAGACAGGACTTTTCTCTGGCTCTGCCGCCAGTTACAGGTGATTGGGCAAGAGTTAGCATCACCCACCTTGAGCTTCAATTCCTTCATTAACCAAGACAATAATACCTGCCCTTATTCCATCAGATTGACTGATTCATTTATTCATCCATTTATTCATTTATGACTCAGATTTGCTGCGGTTGCCCCTGGCAATTGCGTGTACTGGAATACCCGTGGTCCACTCTATGAACCATCACTGAGACTAAAATACCCAACACCTACAATTTAAAAGAGGAGTTTATTTGGGCTCAGAGCTCAGTAGGTTCAGTCCATGCCTGGCTGGCTCCAAGCAGAAACCGCTTGGTGAAAGGGTGTGGCGGAGGAGAGCTGTTCGCACCGGGGCAGCTAGAAAGCAGGAAGAGGAAGGGATAAGAATACACCTTTCCCGGTCGTGTACTCAGTGACCCACATCTTCCCACCAGGCCCCACTTCTAACAGCACATTCAGGAACTCATCAATGGATAAATCCAGTGCGTGCACACCCCCATGACCCCATGACCCATGATCCTTGTCCTAAAAGGAAAAGCTTCAGAGATGACAGCCAGGAAGCCTGAGATTTTTGTTTGCTGGGCGGCATTTGCAAACGTCCTCTCTGACCGAGCCACATCTTGACAGTGGGAAGGGGCTATTTTAGCACTTCCAGTTCCCTCTCAATCTGCATAATAATTTTAGGACAAATGTGGGTGTAGCAGAATTGTCCTCTCCCCCGATCTTTTCTGTGTTCCCCGATACTGAGGGCTGGTGATGCAGAGGACAAGACAGTGTCAGCTGTGAGCCAAGGCTCTGCCTCACCAGCAATGACTCCAAGACAGCAAAGAGATCTGCAAGCAGCGTTGGACCCCAGAGGTGATACCCAGCTGTCAGCACTGGCTGTCCGTCTTTCTTCATCCTGACATTCTTGTTACTTCTTTTTCTTTAACCTACTCAGTTACATCTGTGCTATGTTGCTAGAGAGCCTTCCAAAGAATACTAATGTTCCGGAGATGAGATGGTCTCCTAATGTTGTATCTACTGTGACTGTCTTCAGCAGGACTCTGTCTCTCTGAATTTAACCCTTTGATGTCTTTTAGAACTTGGAGATATGGGAGAGATTCCATGAGGAAGTTTCCTGAGGACAGAATTTAGCCTTCTGAGCTTTTCTATACTAATATGTAGGGAAAAGAATTTCCTTGTTTCAAAGAATAGGCGGTTTCAATAAATGTTGTCAAGAAAAGAAAATTCTAGTTCCCTATTGATTCACTTTACAAGAGAAATAATATGTTGCTGTGAGAGGGAAAAGCCTTTTGAATGACTTTTTATTCCTGGGACATTGTATGTTTTAAGGAAAATGTAACTGGAACCCTTCAGGACCTCAGACTGATACACAGTGACAGATTTCCTATTATTTTCCTTCTGTTTGTCTACAGTCTATCATCTTTTTGCATAGTTTGTGCCCTGCATGAATCGTAAATAAAAGAGGCCTTTTCTGCACAAAGCAACACTTGGATCAGAAACTGTATACCCTGCAAATATTGAGAAGGAAGTCCTTTCGTGGATAGGGTTTTTAGGTTCCAGAGTCTTTTGTCCAAGGTTGAGTAGTGAGTTCTGCTCACAGTTCTGAAACTTTTCTATGTGACTTTGGATAAATAACTTTCCTGTGCTTACATTACATAACTTACAAAACAAAACTGGTAATGCCTGCCCCTACCCACTTCTCCACGGCATTCTTTAAGGTAATAAGAAAGTCTAAAAAGCACTTTGCATTTCTCTAAGAAACCTCTTATTTTAGAAGCGCTTCTTCACAGTCAGGGCCACCCAGGTAAGGCAGCCAGACATGCAGCACAGCGCTGAGACTTCAAAGAATAAAGCCCAACTCATCGTTTACTCTGTCAAGACTGTATACCTGAAGTCTTGGGTCTTTTATAATTTATATGGCTGTGGACTCCAGCATTAATGAAATGAGTCATTAAAGTGTGTATAAAAGAATAGCTCTTTCACCGAGTTGTAAGGGTTAAAGGAGAAAATTTAAGCCATGCAGTTACTGTATGGCACTTGGTCAAGAACCATGATTTTTTTTTTTTTCCAGTACTGGGAATCGAACTCACAACCTCACGCTTGCCAGGCAGGCACTGTGCCACTGAGCTAAATCCCCAGCCCAAGAACCATGAATTAAGTTACTTTTAACAGACATTATGATAGGTGATTCTTCAAGTTATTTTGAAGGCCAGACAGGAAATATAAGAATTCTCTCTGAAGTTCCAGCCTGTTCTTAAAGAGTCTCAGGGTTTGTAAGAAAAATAGCTAACCCTAAAATGTGGAAATATTTTGGGTAATTAGTAGCCAAGAGGTCTTCTGAATAGAAAACTCTAGCTCTTTGTCTTGAAGACCTGGTCTTATTTCAGGGTAGGTACAATTTTAGTTTGTACATCACAGATGGATAGTGGCCAAAACAGAAACATAATTCCATACATTCTTCATCCTGTCAGTTTGGAGAACTTCTCCCCAAGCTGATATCCGTCCTCCAGCTTTTCTGCTTCATCCTCTAAGCAGTGGTGGTTTGGTACCTTCAGCATCTCTCTTGGCAGTCAGCTCCTAGGTTAACATTGTTCTTGGTCTCATCTTCATTATCTGCAAGCTGGTTTTTTTTCTCATTGAAGTTCAGTAGAATTATCTTTTTTTTAAATTTTATTTTAAAGCAAAGAAAAAATAGACATAAAATAAGAGTTTCAAATCAGGCTAATAGAGTAACAATAATTAATACATTGTGTACTGTTATCTTCATAGTAGTTACTCAGAGTACAAGATGTAAGCATGAAATATTATCCAAATAATATTAGCACAAATCTTTCTTTTCAATGAACTAAGAGAAACTAGCTGTGTAACTCTCTAAAGATAGCATAATTGCTGCTATTTCTTTGTTTCTAACTAAGGATTTAGGTTACACCCAACTTATCTTCACCTTCCTTGCTTATGTCCCCTATATCTATGTTACTATTGTCTAAAGATCATAGCATCCCTACACGTTTTCTACCCTCTTCCTCCAGAGGATGGGACTCACTCTGGAATCTTTCTTTCACTTCCTGCATGGTTGGCCTCTTCTAAGAGCATGTGTGTTATTCCATCTAAAAACTGGACACAGAAAATGGACACAGTATATCACAAGGTAAGATCCTCTAGGAACTTGTTGGAAATGTAACATCTCAAGCTCTACCCAAAACCTATCAAAACAGAAATTTAAGCCTCCCAGTAATTCTGGTGTATGTTAAGGTTTGAGAATCCGTTGTACAGGATATGCCACAGTTGTGCACCCAGATCACATACGGCCACTAACTGACCACTAGTTCATGGGTATTTGCATCTCACAAGCAGGTTTAAATTTCAAGTCTGTTATTTTACCTGGATGATAAAGAAAGCTAATACTTTTCAAAGTCTAAGGTTTTATCGAGTTATCAAAAGTGTTCTTGGCCCCTATGGGATCACAGAGCTGGTTAAAAAAAGCAGGATCTAGAAGAGACACTGCCAGATATGGACAGGTGTTTCTCTGGGTGGCACATAGACGCTGCACCATCCAACTCAGCAGAAGCAGAAAATTCCTCTCTAGTCTTCCACTGCATTGTTTCACACATAATGGAGATATTTGAATTTACTCTTTATGCAGGATACTTGGATGCAGGGTAACACTGCCAAGCAGAGCTTTCTCAAGGTGCGATCCTCAGAAATATGACAGAAAAGCATTTCATAGGAAGCCCAGCATTGGTATTGTCCAAAAGGGGAGCCACTAGATAAACACTGCAACTGAGTGCTTGAAATGTGGCTAGTGCCAAGAAAGGTGCATTTAATTTTAATGAATTTTTATTTACATAGCATTTATGTTTATGTGTGGCTAGTAGGTACCCTAGAGGGTAGTACAGATCAAGGTATATTGATCTAGTATCTTATACTATAATTCATTAAATGGGAAATGGATCATATGCTTTTGAAGAGAATTTAGAAGACTTACAAATTAATCATCTATAATGGGTTTTTAAAAAATTGATGGGGCACTTTTGGGGCCAGTCCAAAAGTGATTATGTCTAAATCAATCAGTAGGATAATAAAATTAAGAGCCTTTGGTTTATGATAGGTGTCAGGTCATTCTAGAGCCAGCAGGTTTTCTGAGACTTTTTAACAACTTTTGTTCTTTGGTATCCTATTTTATTTGGGAGAAGATTACTGGATGCAAATTTTAGATAAATCATGAAATATGTTTGTTCAACAGAAATCATAAAAAGTGTTCCAACACTAAAAATTCATTTTTTATCTTTATGCCTGAGCAATAAGTTACCCATTAAACAGAGGTTAGAATCAAGTTGTTAAAAAGCTGTCCATAGAAGAAGTTTCAACTTAAAATTCAATTGTCACTGAATGTGAGTACCATTTAATGAATTATCAATCTATTTTTCCAGATATTTCTAAGTGTCCATAATTTAGTAGGCCACGAGAAAGAATACCAACTCCCCTTATTTTCCAGTTAGGGATGATTTAGTCTTGTAAAGTAATGTTACAAACTTGGAGAATAACTCTCTTAAAAGATAGCTAGAAATTCGGTAAACTTCAGGTTCTCATGTGAATTCAGAAGAATTATTGCTTCAACTTTACCTTTTTATTCTCTGTTCTCCTTTGCAATTACAAAGTAGTATTAGGCTCAAGAATGTTATTGAAGGTCTGAGTAGGTTTAACGTAGAAGTCATCATATTTACCCAATCTAAAGTATTCACCTCAGTGGAGGTAAGTAAATAAAAACTGATTATGATACCATTGAGGATTATTGGCCCCTTAACTAAAGACCTAGCCTTCAATGTCCTTAGAGTTGTTTTGCTGGCTAAAGTTCTGCAAAATTAAATTGTGATAAAATTAAAAGTGAGCTTGGTTACTTACTTTCTTCATTGAGTCTGACAGCTTCATATGGAGAAATGATCCAAAGTAAACAATTCTTTTTAATCTAAATTTCCTATTGATAAAGCTTAAGCAAAATATTTGCTAAACTTGGCATTCATGTATTCTAAATGCAGTAACTTACTTAATGATTCTTCAGAGTATACAAACTCCTTGAGATTATTAAGTATTTTTCTAGTATCTGAGAGATGGATTTTAGTAGTGAGGACACATTGTTATTTCACACGAACAGCAAGAACAGGAGTAGGCAGCTTTAAGTGTCCGAGGTCTAGGATATAATCTCAACCTAAACAGAGGTCAGTATGGCTAGTCAACCCAGTCCCCAAGGATATCAAAGTCCTTCAGCATGGGCAAGTATTTGAGCCTTATGATCCTATTTACAATTTTTTCTTCTGGAAATAATTATGTACTTTCACATTTTTAAATGAAATAATCAACTGTAGTAAACAAGCAACTCTAACACAGCAGAAGAGAATCCTCTGCAGCCTTTCGGAATGTTACTGCTGAGCATGGTTGTGCATGCCTATAATTCCAGCACTCTGAAAAACTGAGACAGGGACCAAAAGTTTGAGCACGGCCTGAGCAACTTAGTGACTTATGAGACCTGTCTCAAAATTAAAAAACAGTTAAAGAGATGCTGATGTGTAGCTCAGTGTGAAAGCCCTGGGTTCAGTGCTTGGTAAGTATGTTCATACATATACATACATACATACACATACACATATACAAAACTTTTAGATAAAGTAGGGGAAAGAAAGAGTGAACTAAAATCATTTGCAAATTTTTCCCCTCCTATTTTCTTGGGGTTTATTTTATTCCTTTTAATTTCTTTTTTGTTGTTGTTTTGTTTTTTGTCTTTTTGAGACAGGGTCTCGCTATGCAATTCAGGCTGGTCTTGAGCTCACTTTGTAGTCCGGCTGCCCTCAGACTCACAACAATCCTCCTGCCTTAGCCTCCCGAGTGCTGGGATTACAGGCATGTGGAACCATGCCCAGCAACATTCCTTTTAATTTCTTTAAGTTTAACATTTGGTTCTTGAATTTTTTTTGTTCCTTTGTTGCTAATATCAATATTTAAGGTTATAAATTTTCATTGAGAATTATCTTAATCATATCACAGAAATTTTAATATTCAGTATCTTCACTGTCATTCTGCTCCAACTAATTTTGTTTACATTATTGTTTTTCTTTTTAGCAATTACTTTTTAACAAATGAGTTGCTTAGATTGTGTACTTTTAGAATGTGGAGTTATGGCTTTTCAACTTAAACTTTGATAGTATAGTCATAGAATATGGTCTGCATTCTACTAATTCTTTGAGTGATTTGAGATTTGCTTTGTGATCACTTACCATAATGACTGTCTGTGCACCTGAGGAGAATAAGCACCTGAACGTTAAGCAAGGAGCAGAATGAGATACTGGAATAGGTTACTACAGGATGAACCCCACCTCCACCGCGCCCCTCCCCCCCGTCACAAGCACCAGTTGGACAACTATCCACTAAAGAAAATACAGTGGGTGGAGTGGAGAGGGCTTGGCAAAAGCAAATGAAGTTATATAGGGCCAGTGGTTGAAGCAGAGACCAGATATGAACTACAGCAATTATTTATCCAAGAGATGATGATGAAATAGACCAGAGAGGCAGGGATAAAGGTGCTGGGATGAAAGTGGATTGAAAAGAATTCTGAACATATTTTAAAAGTAAAACTGACAAGATTTCCTAAAGGATTGCATGTGGAGTAGGGGAAAGAAAAGGCTTAGCCTGAACAACTGGAAAGTGGAAATGCCATTAACTGAGGCAGGGAAGACTGTGGTATGGTGAGTTGGGATGGAAGATCCAAAAGGAGGCCCAGATCTTAGATACTCAAACTGAAGAGGTAGAGCAGGCAGCAGTGTAGGGGAAAGGTCTGGATTTAAGCTATAAACAAGAACTGGGGATTTGAGGGGCTGGGGATTTAGCTCAGCGGCAAAGCGCCTGCCTGGCAAGTGCAAGGTCGTGAGTTCGGTTCCCAGTACCGGAGGGGGGAAAAAAAAAAAAAAAAAAAAAATTTAAAAAGAAAAGAATTGGGGATTTGAGGCTAGATGAGACCACCTAGGGCAACAGTTCTCAACTGCAGTGACTGAGGTAGATGCTACTGTTGGGGTGCTGATAAAGACCCTATGATGTACACCGCAAACGTTGTGCAACCTAAAATGTCAATAATCCTGAGGTAAAGAAAAACTGACTTTGAATATAAGTTTAATAGAAGAAAAAGTGTTCAAATACTCCTTGCTGGGGCTTCTTACTATAGATCTGAGGAGATGAACTGGAACCATCAAAGAAATGTGTGTTTCTGTAATACTGGGGGACCAGGGTACCAGCATGCTGTGGAGGTCAAGTGTAGATAGTCCTTTAAAGAGCAGAAAGTGATCGACCACATCAGATGCTACCCATGGGTGTAAAGATCCAGGCTCATCGTATTCATCCCTGTAGGATCACTGACAAGAAGCCCACATTAGCAAGAGCAAGTTCAGTGAGTGGTATTGGCTGCCATCTGGCTCTGCCGCTTAATAAGGGGCCTTGGACAAGGTACTAAGCACCCCCGAGATTTAGTTTCCTCATTCTTAAGATGAAGATAATAATTCTATAAAAGAAATGCTTGAGACAATATCGATATCCTGTACTCCGAGTAACTAAGTTAAAAAGAGCAATACAGAATGTATTAACCACTGTTCCTTTTGTTTTCAAATTTTGTTTCTTTCTCTTTAAAATAAAAAAGAAATGCTTGAGATAACATAAGCAATATATTCATATATAAGCATCCAGTCCAGAACTACCACGTAGTAGGCACTCAAAACGTGGAAGTTCTCCTTTCATCACTCTTCCACTGGTTTCCGGCTTCTTTCTCCTGAGCGCACCCCTGCCGCTCTCGCTCTGCCTTCCTTATCCCTCACTGCTTCTCCGGTGTGTTATCGCGCGCTAGGCGCTGGTCGCTGCTGCACGCAGCTATTCTGCCATGAAAACACGCTTTCTGATGGGGATTATTCTTCAATTAAAGCTTATTGTGAGCTGAAGAAAAATAAAAATGAAGTGTTAGTAACATTATCCTTCTGAAGGTGATACAAGGACTGGAAAAACCCAACTACCAATTAAAAAATAAAGAGAGTTACAAAGCATTTTTTCATGCAGTTAACATTCCGTGGTTAGATTGAATTACGTATTGTCTTTCTGCAGTTTTGAAACTGTGCAATCCCTAAACAGCACCCACGTTTTCTAGGTCTACTGAACCTCCACATCCTTTCCCTATATGAAACTTCTGTATACCAAACCCCCAATCGACACTGAAAGTCCTCAGAGAGATGTGTCAAAGAATGGGTGGTGGGAAAAGCTGCATAAGTGGAAAATCACTCTTTAAAACCTTTTACTCAGGAATCCCCCACTGGTTTGCTCTTCTCTTGGGACTCGGAAAATGATTATAGTACTCTAATGATTACACAGTAACTTTGTAAAAAATGAATTTAATTTCAAAAGGTTAAAGGTAGCCATATTGTGGAAAAAAGATATCAAAAATATGTCATTTTGCAGTCAATTCTAATTTTCACAAAACAAAGGACCTGAAAGGTCACCCACATAATGAGATTTTGTGCTAATTCACCAGTTAGTTATATACAATAAGCTCTCAGTCAAAAAGACTGAAGCTCAGAAGGCTAAAGAGGAATTCCCGAGGAAAAAGTGTTCATGCTGACAGCAGCTATGAATTCCAGGAGGCACCGGCTGCTCTGTGACCTTGAGGAGTGAGTGCTGCTGCTGGGCCTCTTTCCAGATGTACTGCTGTCCTTGAACACCATCCCTTTTGAAAATACCAGGGAAGTTCAGCCATCAGGATGTCCAAGCATAATAAATAAATTTATTATAATACAAATTATTACAAATACAAATTTACTATAGTAAGACACAAGGAGGATGCTTGGAATAAAGAGAATCAATTTTGAAGCCGGATGGATTCAAAAACTGAACAGTGAAGAATTGGCGGAAGCTTACAATTGTGGGAAGCAGTTCAAGGCACTAAGCTGTGCATTTGATCTTGTGCTCACATCCATCCTTAGTTGGTCCATCCACACAGCCCGGTTGCTCCGGGAAGAGCTAGGTCCAAAGTGGGGCCCTGTGGAAAGTTCCTGATGTCTGGATGGACATCACTATGAGGGCTTGATTGGACTCAACAGGGAGAAGATGGCTTTGAGTCATGGTGAACAACCAATGAGGCTATGGACAATGTGGCCCCTCCTCCCCTTGAGGACTTACGCCCTTAGTACCATGAAATCCACAACTGGAGGTGTAAAACATGTGCTACACCCTTGAGTCCACTGCTGTTATCTGAGTCCTGAAGGATATTCTGGAGAGACTTCTTCCCAACTGGAATCAGACTGAAAGGCAAAACCATTCTGATATCTGCTCATGGAAATGGCAGTAGAGCTTTCCTGAAATGCCTAGAAGGCATCTCAGATAAAGACATCTTCAGTATTACTCTTCCTGCTAGATTCCCCATTCTCCAGGAGCTAGACGAAAACTTGCAGGCTGTTAGGCTTCACCAGTTCCTGGGTGACCAGGTGGTCATCCAGGAGCCATTAAGAAAATGGATGATCAAGGAAAAGTGAAATAAGCCAAGAAATAAACATTTTCCCATGTGGGGGCCAGGAATAGATGCAAAAGGAATGCCATATAGTACGTTATAGGTGCTGATTTCTCTTTTGCCCCTAATTTTCCAGATTTTTCCAAGACTAAGTGGTAGAGTTTGTGTAAACTTATCTTGGTCCAGGTAATGCTTAAGGATGCATAAGTGCTTGTGTCATAAACCTTAGGAGTTTACTTTCCTGGTGGTCCTGTTGAGTTAGTCATCAGACTAGGAGCCAGTGGGGTTTAGTCAAAGTTACTTTGTTAGTTCTGAGATGGGACAGTAACAGACGGAGATCAAGTGTAAGATATTCATCATTTAATAAATCATTATTCAGTCACCATCAAAAGGAACTACTCCAACAAGTAGTTCACTTTTTTATTTCATAATATGGCACTTTCTGAGATGATAGTGAGGATTACTAGACAGTGTGTATGACACATATAAGTATTTATTACTGGTCTTTTCCTTTAGGGCAGGAATGCTTGGGTAGTTAAGACAAGAGGCGCATTAAACGGGAGAGTCACAGATGGGTTTCTTCAAGGCCCTTTACCTTCCTGTAGTCCAGAGTCACCCTCTGTTTGACGTTCAGCACAATTCCTCTTCAGTCAGTGCACTGAGCAGGAGAGAGTCAACTATGGCTGTTTGTGATCTCTTTTTTGTTTTTGCTCTTGTTTTTTGAAACAATCTTTGAGTACTTACAGTTGGCTTAAAAATAAAATTCTGTACTGAACATTGAAAAAAGAGAAATTTATGATTTAGAACCAGGTCCTCTAACTCAGTCCCAAGTAATCCTCAGGCAGATAATTCTTTGCCAAGTCCATAGAGATGTGCTGGTCTCTCTACCTCTGTGTCTATTGTATTTCACTGAGCCTGAAGCACATTTTGCTCACATTTTAATGCATTGGAAATCATGCAGCATCTTACAATCAAAGTCATGTTCCTATTGCTGCTGGTCAGTGCTGTCCAGAGGATCCACTTCCAGTGGTGGACATCTGCTTTGCTTGCTCTCTCCAAAACAGGCATCACGAGCCACATGTGGCTCTGGAGTACATTAATGTGGTTGATTCAGTTAAAGAAGTAAGCTTCTAGTTTTCTTTAATTTTCATTGTTTTAATTTTTAAAAACCATATGTGTCTGTGCCTACTATATTAGACAACAAAAGTGTACACCAAATTTTCCAGGAAGGATTTACATGTATTTCTTTAATGAGCTTGAGGAGTTACCAACTTGAAATGTATAATTAAATTCTCTGCTAGAGGTTCTGTGGCTGCTCTGGTATTGTGAATTCAGGCTGTGGCTCTGATTATTATTAGCTTTGATCCAAATTCTCATAAGAGATTCTTTCATCCACTCCAGCCAATGCCGAATGAAGATATGTGCATTTTCCTGCTCCCTTCCTGCATGGGAGATCCCTTTCCCATTTACTCATACACTCAAAGGGAGTCCCAGAATGATACGGAAGGTTCTTGTTAAACTACCCATCCTGTATGTTTTTATTTCCAGAGTGAAACCTGAAATGACGGTGCTTCCTTCGATCAGTAATAACTTAAAGCCAATGACACAGGACAGTGTACCTTCTGATGCATAGTAGAAGCTTAATAAACATTTATTGAAAGAGAGCAGGGAGTAAGGGATAGACTGTCAGAGTTTGACTAGTTCTTTTTGTTTGTTTGTTTGTTTTGTTTTTTGTTTTTCTTCTGGTACCAGGAATCGAACTTATGACCTTGCACTTGCCAGGAAGGCACTGTGCCACTGAGCTAAATTGCCAGCCCCGAGTTTGACTAGTTCTTAAAATGATGATTCCATGATTCCCTGGGAGAATTAAATGCACTGTTAATATTTGTTTGATTGGAAGAAGGGAGAGATTGGAAAGGGAAAATATATGAGATCCTGGCAAAATGCAGGGAGAAAGGCTTAATCATTGGCTTTTCAGGTAGGAACCTGGCTTTACATAGATAGCAAACCATGGGCAGATGTGACATCACCTCGAACTGGACCAGAGCCTGGTTTGTAGAGGATGAGGGCCAGAAGCTAACAACAGCATGTTCATTGTCTTCATAGCTTCCATGCACAGGAAGTGCGGCCGTGATGAACGAGCGTGGGGAAAGTATGGAAAGTGAACAGGCTTTATAGAAAGCATAGCTATTTGTTATTGTAATTATAGTTCACAGCTCTGCTGTTAGAAAGAAACCGTTAAATTGAGAAAGATATATTATGAGGCTCTAGAAGAAGGGGTCTATTTTCTGTGGTTAGGAAATAAGGCCTTTTGTTTTCCTCTGCAACATCAGGTTCCTTCTCCACAAGGCAGTCTCGCCAGGCAGCCGCATGCCTAGGAACACAGATTTTAGCAGCAGCCAGGTTGTTATGTATTCCCACTGGATAACATGAAAAATTGAGGCCCCACAGGCAGATGTGCTGATAGGATGTGGACACAGGGAAGATGGTCGGGGCCAGAACTGCACGTACTCAATGCAGGAACAAGTGGTGCTGGTCAGAAAGATGTCTCAAGGTAATAACATCTAACCAGACTGGCAAAACACAGAAAGACTCATGCAGCAGAGAGTAAAGCAAAGCCAGACATTCAAAACTAAGAGCAGACTGCCAGAGCTAAGAGCAAAGTAGTGAACAAGTTCATGTCCAATGGGAAGAAAAATATACCACATTTGCCTCCACCCACTGAACCTAGAGCAGTGCTAGTATAGAGTAGATGCTCATTACCTACTACATGAATGAGTAGGATCAACAAAACAGACTTAGGGTATTGGAAACAGGCCTTCTAATTCAGACAGCTGGTGGACTAAATCCGTGCTTCTCCAATTTTGATGTGCATGCACATCAGCCGGGGGGCTCCCTTCATGCAGATTTTGCTTCAGTAGATCTGGGGTGGGAGCTGGGCCTCTGCCTTCTCACACATTTGTCCTCACAACACGTTGATCCACACTACAGTTTGAGTAATAAGGGCAATTACTCACAGATTGCTCTAACGTTTCAAAGGCATAAGTCGATTTCAGGAGGGAGAACTTGCAATTGCAAACTTAAAAAGCAGGTGGCAGGTGTAAGGAGAGGAAATCAGGGCAAGCAAGATAATTCTGAAGAGATGTGACTTTGGAAATCTTCTGTGGCCTCTCAAGCCCATCAAGAGGAAAATTCAGTGCCCAGAATTGCTGGTGTGATTGGGGGAGGTATGAATGTTTCAAGTTGTTCATTCACAGTATCCATCAAGACCTCATAATATGAACATAAGTCATCACCCTATGCTGGATTTCATTTCAGCATATTCCATCCATTTTTTGCATAAAAGTCCAGGTTTATTTTTAGTTTAACATATCACTGCAGTAGAGTTTAGTGATGTAAAAAGCTGATATGAAAACAGTTGTATAGTAACAGTATAGAAATAGGAACTCTAGAGACACTGTGGACACAATTATTGACTTCACCTTTTGTCTCCTGTCATTAAATATCTGTTGCCCTCTATCCTTAGACCTGTTGTCTTCTAGGAAGTACAGTATATGGTCAGGGTTAAGGATGAGCTCCTGTCTCTTCTAGACATGTATCACCTTGGCCACCAAGCGACAGACCAAGGTAATAATGCAACCTGACTTGAGTTGTGATGAGCGTCTGTGCTGTGGGACCCACATCTTCGGCGTGGTGGGCAGTGGCAAACCACTGTGCTAGTGGAGCTCACTGCTTCAGCAGTGAGATTATCCTCTCCCTGTCACTGTGCAGAGGACAATTGTTCCTGACATGCCCTGCAAAATGCCCACCCTCTCTTGTACCCCCTTACTCATACTTCAAGACAGTCCCTTACAAACCAACATATTCCCTTTTCCATAGGCAAAGGTTATCATATACTATGCTCCTAGAATTAATTAAACAGAAAGAAAGTTTCAGTTTCTCAGGGACAGTGACCTGGAAGATACCTGAATCAGTAGCGTCAAGAGAGGGAAGAGCATATAACAATAGGAAAGACATGTGGAGAAAGCACTGTCCCTGGTGGTGGCAAGGAACAGAAACTCCACAGGTCTCACAGTAAAGGGGGGAATTGGGCTTATCTTCCCCAGTGGTGATTTAAAATCAAGGTCAAAATTGTCATCTTAGACCCCATACTGGTTTTTCCTAATGCTCCCACCTCCCTACTTTGTCTGATACAATAACAGGCAAAAGCCATTTGGTGATGGTGTATTAGTTTCCAACAAAGTTTGTGCTTTCAAAACAACACAAATTGTGCTCACCTCAGCAACATATATACTAAAATCAACACAAATTATGATCTTGCACTTCTAGAGTTAGTCTCTCTGGGCTGAAATAAGTGTCAGCGGAACTACATTCCATCTGGAGACACAAGGGCAAAATTGGTTTCTTTTCTTTTCCCGGATCCTGGAGGTTGCCTGCATTCCTTAGCTTCTGATCCATTTCTAGCAGTCACATCATTCAGATCTCTGCTTCTATCGTTATGTCTCCTTCTCTGATTCTCACCCACCTGCCTCCCCCTTAGAAGGACCCTTGTGATGACTCTAGGCTTTCTTTGGGTAAGCCAGGGTAATCTTCTTATCTCAAGATCCTTAATCACATCTGCAAAGTCCATGCAAGGTAAAGTACTCACAGATTCCAGGGATTAAGATGTAAGGTATTTGAGGAACCATTTCTGCCTACCATAGGTAATAGATTCACTGAAGGCCAAAAAATTAACATCTATCTGGCCTGGAAATGGGGAGTAACTTAGGACCCCAAGAGTTCGGGAAAAGTGGCCTCCTGTGTCAAAAGAAAAATGACTTACACTCATACAGTTTTATCAATTGAAACCTTTAAAAACTTTAACACAATTTCTTGTTCCAAGAAACTGTCTTTAAATGATTTTATGGCTGTTCGTTATCATCATTATGCTTTTAGTCAGCCAAACAATTACAGTAAGTTCTGTGTTCTGGAAGCAGGCACGTGCTGGCACCTGCTGGCTGGCTCCTCTCCCAGGCCCTCTGGCCTTTCTTTTCCCCTATGAGTATTGTGAAGTCACCCCAGCACAGTACATAACTAGAACCACATGGCTGTGTGCAGCTGTGTCCTAGCTGAAGCTCTCCTGGGGTTGGCAGAATGGCCAATCACTGCTTTTGTCCCACAGGGAGGTTTTATTGTGAGCTGAGTTCTGCAACCTATAGAACTCTGGACCAAAATGCTAACAAAAGGTTTTAGCCTTTGAAGAGTCTATCAATTCTACATCCTTAGTCTCTCCATCCCTCTCACTTTCTTCTCTAATTCCTTGGCAAGGCAGTATGGTACACTGCAAGTTTCCTTGAAATGATTTGATAACAAGAATTTACTCTGGTGTGTATTCAACAAATTCCCAGGATCCTCACTTAGAAAGTCTGAATTTCTAAGTTTTGGCATGGGCCTTAGTATCTGCATGTATAATACACACCCTCAAGTGATTCTTATTAGGCAAAGATAAAGGAGGCTGGGGGTATAGTTCAGTGGCATAAGTGCTTGCCTGGCAAGCCTGAGGTCATGAGTTCGATTTCCACCAGTACCCCCCCCACAAAAAAAGCAAAGATAAAGGAGACTAACATAATGAAACAGGATAGGTTTACAAATTGAGCTTTAAAATGAGGCATACCTTTGAACATATTTCAAGCTGGTAAATTTGGACAAGTTACTTGGCGATGCTGAACCTGTACAATGAAGATTCCATGAGTTATAGGGAGAAGAGAATAGGATTGTATGTACATTTCACTGTGTGCACAGAGCTCTGAGTCCAAGAATTATGAATTACTCTCCCTCTCTCATTCTCTCTCCCTCTCATTCTCTCTGTCTCTGTCTCTGTCTCTCTCTCCGTGTCTCTCTTACTCATCTCCCCTTCACGTCCATGT
Organism: Chinchilla lanigera; assembly: GCF_000276665.1. Lineage (NCBI taxonomy): Eukaryota > Metazoa > Chordata > Mammalia > Rodentia > Chinchillidae > Chinchilla > Chinchilla lanigera. The sequence continues at coordinate 6,859,637 of NW_004955501.1, forward strand.
CTCTCTTCACAGTACTTGCCCCTACTGTTTCTTAACTGAGAGGTGTTGACTGACCCTGCAAATGTCATAGAATGTCACCCAGCAATGCTTGGTTAATCCCTCTGCCAGGACCTTCCCCACCCACCCACTTGTCAACCTCACACAGGCTTTCAGAGCCCTCCCTCTCTGCCTTTCTCTCACTCACAAGGAACAGTCTGCAAAGGTTTCCCTTTCTTAGAGCACCCAGCTGCACAAATGAAGCTAATCTTCCCCTGCAGCTGTGTCAACCATTGCTCTAGGAGGTTTACCTAGAAAGCAGTTGAGTTTTAATCTGCAAGATAAAGAAACAAAACAATTTTATTCCCTGGCAGGTTGAAATTACAAAAGGATGCTGGTCAGGAGCTCCTGCTTCCCAGAAAATTCCTATCACCGCTTTTGAGGTCCTGTGTCTTCCTGCACCAGGGTCACCTCAGGAATGCATGTCATGTACCATGTACCACACACTGCATGTTCTTGTGACATATACATTTAACATTTGCTGTGGCATTAGCTAGATTTTAAAGACCATCTTCATGTGCTTCTTGGCAGTTTTAGATATAATGCAAACTGGAAAGCAAGTCTACTTCCTAGTAGCTTTGGAGAACTTGGGGAATGTATTGTGACATGTGCTCTGTTTTATTTTGTTTTGTTTTGTCTTTTTGAGGCAGGGTTTCGCTATGCAGTTCAGGCTGGCCTTGAGCTCACTTTGTAGCCCAGGCTGGTCTCAAATTCTCAGCTATCCTCCTGCCTCAGCCTCCCAAGTGCTGGGATTGTGCTCTGCTTTATACTCTTCTTTTACTGCTTTCTGTAGCCCCTTCCTCTTCTTTTCTCTCCTTTTCCTCCTCCTCCTCCTTGTCTCTCTGTCTATTTCTGTCTCTCTCTGTTTGTGTCTCTGTCTCTGTCTTTGTCTGTCTGTCTGTCCCATCCCTCTGTCTCCCTCTCCCTTTTCTCCCCCTCCCTCTCTCCTCCCCTTCCCTCTTCTGTTTTGCTAGGGAATAAACTAAAGTCCTCTGAACTGAGCTACATCCCCAGGCCCCCTTTTGTATGTTAATTTTTAAAGACATCTTGCTAATGTTTTAAAGACGTGTCTTGCTAATATGACCGGACAGGACTCAAAATTATGATGCTCCTGCCTCAGTCCCCCAAGTGCTGGGATTACAGGTGTGCACCACCACACCAGGGTCTCCTTTTCTCCTTAAGGCGATGGTAGAAAGTTCAGAATGAACATCAGGGTCTCTATTTGATCACTGGAGACAATAGTCGCCCAAACACTTGTGATCCATCTATCTCTATTTCCCTCACTCCTGACATCGTAGCAAAGTGCCGAAGTGTCAGAGTGTGGCCCCCAACCAGTAACATAAATGGACACTTTAAAAATTGCAGACTTGTGCACAGTACCCAGACATACTGGATCACAAACTCTGGGGATGAGGCCCAGAAATGTGCATTTTAGAATCCCTAGAAGATTCAGATATATTTTCATTTGAGATTCATTGCACTGTGGAATCATCTGTCAGCCATCTCCTGAGGTGACTTCACCCCATATCCAAGTTGTAATGGCTTAGAATACTGCTCACCTGTCTACAGAATGCTTAGGAGTCCATGCACCATCCCAAGTTACTTTATTAGTGCATACAAATTTCACAGAACAATGGGCTTCACTCTGTCATATTCATATATGCACATAACGTACTGTGATCGTTTCCATCCCCCCTCACCCTCTTTTGCCCTTCCCTCCCCCATTCCTTTCCTCTTCTGCAATGGTCTCTCTTCTACTTTCATGCCATCTTTTTCCCCTGGATTCCACATATGGGGAAAATAAGGGATATATGTCTTTTGTTAATTTACCTCATTTTGACCTCGTTTTCCTCTAACTACCACCCAAGAGCATCAAATTACTATCTCATTCTTTAAACCTCCTCTCTTTGAACTTTGAAGTGTAACAACCTTGATAAACGGAAAGTCCCCTTAGAGTGTCTCTGCCAAGGCCAGCTGTTCACTGTAAGTTACAAGCCAGTAACAGTGAACTGCACTGACTGCCGTGTGGAATGTATTATGTGGTCACGCCAGCATCCGTGAGTAAGCACTCCTGGAGGGTTGTTGATCTGTACTACTGAGGCCAAAAGCGATAGTACCGGCATAAATACACCAATTAAAGGCTTTCCTGATAGAGGCTCCCCACAGCTCCATGTTAGAGTTGAGGAGACTGAGACCCAGAGAAAGAAATGACTTGTCTAAAGTCACGCAGCTGGTTAGCGACAGAGCTGCAGTTTAAAAGCAGAAATGACCTCCAGTAGTCTTTCTATGATGTCCTGGGAAGTTTCCCTGTGCCCTACTTTGCTCTCTCCCTTCCTCTTCTTCACCCTTAGAGACTTTCTGCCAGTCATTAGCTGTATGGTTTGTGTCTGTATGTCCCCCCAAAGCCTCATGCAGTCATGGGGCAGCTTTCAGAGTTTATGATTGATCCATAGTCCAATGCTACACCCGCCCTGGGGTGGGTGGTTTGCATATGAAAGGGAGAGGAGCAGGCTTGCTCTTCCTGCTGCCACTCCTCCCTTTTTTGTTCTTGTTACTTTGCTGTTCTGCTGCCGTGAACTGTTGCCCTCTGCCATGTGCCATTCTGCCTTGGAGCCAGTCAAATATGGAGTGAAACCTCCACAAACTGTAAGGGAAATAAACTTTTCCTTCCTTAATTTTGGGGATTGGGTATTTTGTCCCAGCAGTGAGAGAAAAGTAACCAAGACACTAACATATTAACCACAAATGGAATATGAGGCAAGGTGCAGATTAACTGATTGAGGTCCTCTTTAGGGAGAGGTCTTAGGGGAAAGCAGACAGAAATCAGTGGCTCCATAGCCACATGAAAGTGGCTATTCCTGTTTTCTCCTTTCTCCTTTACTTTTGTCAACAAGTTTCTCTTGGGCATTTATTAAGGTAAAGCACTATATAAGCACTGAGGATCCAGCAGTTAATAAAATAACAACATGGTTTTTGAATTCTAGTAAGGGAGACATACAGAAAACAAGCAGAGTATTACATATCAGAAGGTGAAAAATTAGCAGGTAAGAGAAATAAATGCAGAACAGAGGAAAGCAGTTGTCAATAGTATGGACAGGGCAGCCTCCTCTGAACATGGCAGATTAGAACAAACCAGGAGAGAAGGGCTCCAACCCTGCCAAAATCTGTGAGAAGTGTTGTAGGAAGAGTAAGCACAAGTACCAAGTCCTCAAGGCAAGCACATTCCAGACAGAGGGGAGCGGGAGTAAGGAGGCCCTTACTTCTGCGGTGGAGCAGAATGAGTGAGGGAGGGGGGTGAGGGCTGCTGTCAGGTGTTGATGGTAGACCACATATGTGGGCCCTTGTGTACCAATCTGGGGACTCCAGGACTTTCCCAGTCTTATTAGGATGCTTGTGCTAAATGCCTTCTACCTGGGCCTCTTTAATTTGTCTCACTGTTTTACCTACAGCTGCAGCCCTTTCTCCTAAAATTACTCGCTTGCACCCATACCCTGCTTGAGCAGATCAACTTATCCTCGTTCCATGAGAAGCCACTGAACAAGCTTATTCACCGTGTTTCTTGTTCCTCCACCTGCCCTACTGTTTCTCAGAGGTCACATCACAGTGCTTACCATGGAACATTCCTCGGTGTCCTGAGACTAACATCCCTTTGAATGTAGGTGTTCCTCAGCCCCTCGGCTATCTGCAAGGGTAGGAACCACTTTATCCTTCAGTCAGTTAGTGGTCACAGGCCACACAGGAAATGGTGACTGAATGAACAACCTGAGTGGTGGTGGTTAATGTTGGTGTCAAATTAAAGAAAGTGGTCACAATGCTTAAGCAACCAATCAGAATGAAAGCCTTTGATTTCATGGAGGAAATGATTTGCTGGGAATCAAAGAAAGTTACCACCATTCAAATAAACTCCCATTGTAATCCAATGGAAAGTCTGAGAATCTGAGGAAAATTCCTATAGTTGCTAAACAAGACATTGACATTAAAATGATCCTTTGCTATAGTCCAAAGTGTGTGACATGGGACAAAGGTGAAGGTTATGAAAAAGACCAGCATTTCTATTGCAAATTTTAGTCTACAAATTATTTGCAAATAAATTATCCCTTGTAAAGTCATCTGGATTAGAAGTCAGAATATCTGTTTCCAAAAACAGCTCATCTCTGAGCTTCAGTGTCTTATCAGTGAGACAGAAGCAGTGCTGCCCATCTATTGGGATTGTTGAGAAGGGGCCATTGACAGCATCAAATTAGACAAGAGATGCAGCAGCACCAGAGCTATGATAAATGATTACATGGGGCAGTGAGACAGTATTTCTACTGTCTCTGAACTAGGGCTGATAAAATTGTTTAAAATGTTATCATAGGGGGCTGGGGATTTAGCTCAGCGGCAAAGCGCCTGCCTGGCAAGCGCAAGGTTGTGAGTTCGGTTCCCGGTGCCGGAGAAAAACCAAAAAAAAAAAAAAATGTTATCATAAATAACCTTTGCGGTATTGGTTAAGTGATTTCTCCCACAACCTCAGATTTGGTTTGATTTGAATTTTGTCCTAGAGATTGAACCCAGGGTCTTTTCACTGAGCTACATTGGCAGCCCCTTTAATTTTTTATTTTGAGACAAGGTCCTCCTAAATTGCTAAATTGCCCAGGCTAAACTCAAATTTGCAAGTCTCCTGCCTGAGCCTCCCAAAGATTATTGGAGGGCCTTGCCCCACCCTGCAATGTCAGTTATCTTATCTTCAAAATTAGCGCTGTAAGGGAATGCGGTGGTATGTCTGTAATCTCAGAACTCTGGGAGGCTAAGGCAGGAGGTTTGCAAATTCCAGTGGAAGCTGGGCAACTTAGCAAGACTCTGACTCAAAATTAAAAAAAAAGAACTGGAGGTGTATCTCAGGGCAAAGGTCCTAGGTAAGTAATGGCAAAGCTTTTAGAGACCAAGTGCCCAAACTGCAGCCCCAAACCCACTTATTTATTGCAAAACATGAACCTTGCAGTTAAACCTGAATATTGACCAACCATGCAAAAGCCAGTGGAGTCACAGCTAATGAGCTCTGGCTGGTGACATCAGTGCCTGTCACAGCTACTCCTTTCTGAGCATATGCATGGCCTCTATGTGCACTGTTACCCAATGCCCTGTTGCTGGGCAATGCTGGGGTGACTTGGCCCACATACTGACAGAAAGGGCTCTGCTGCAAGTTGTGGCAAATATGCCATAGATTCATTGCCACTACCATGAAACTAGGTTCAATCCCCAATACCATCAAATAATAAGATAAAAAATTTTTAGAATGGAACGGTCTGCAAATTGCCATTGAGCATAATATACTAAGATTTCTGTGATCAACTTGACACAATGTGTGATAAATTCCCTCTTAGTGGAAAATACTAGGTTCCTTGGGGCACTTATCAGAATGATGCTTGGACCATGTCAATCTGCACTGCATAGCACAAGGTATTGAAATGCATTGTCCTCTGAGCTTGTTAGCAGGATGTCCCAAGCCCTTGTTATCTCTGGTGGACCCGAGCAATTTGAACAAAGCTTTACAAAAAGTTGGCAGGGCTAATTATTTATAGATACAGCTCATCAAAGGCTTTGTGCTTTCTTTGTGGTAAGGGCTGATCTCCCTCACACTTACTCATCCTTTCTCTTTTATGTTCTGTCTGTTCCTTAATTCCTTGCATTTTTATGTGCTTTCAGTTCTAATGTATTCAAAGCTATACAGATTTTACCTCACTGATCCATTAGTTGAAAGGATCAGTCGGGGGAGATACTATCCCAATTCAGCACATAGAAAACCTGAGCCTAGGGACCTAAGATGAAAGCTAGAAGGTGAAGATACTGATCATCAGCTTTTTGCCAGTTCTGCCCCTTCTTGCTTTCCTGAGGAATTTATATTATGTTACTCTTCTTAAAAGAAATTTGGGTTGCCTCTAACTTGGGAGGGTTATGAAAGAATTCATCAGAAAACAAAAGGCAAAAATGGGAATGCTACAAAATCAGAACTCTGGGATCAGCTGAACAGTCAGATCATAACAGAGCTTATTAAATAGTTCAACAATCTGAGGAACATTCAGAATTCAGAGCAGCCGTAGCAACTGGGTCATTTGACCAACCTCCTAAGCAGCAGGGATTCACAATTATTTTCAGGCTGCACCATTATGACAGTTCTGCTGTTCTCCCTGTGTTCTTCAGCTCCTCCTCTTGTGACCTACTACAGTAATTTAAAATTTGCCTCCGTATCAAGTTCTGATCTTTCCAGTTAATCTCCATGGTCCATGATGAATACTACTTCTGCACCAAGTCACCTCATGGACCAACTTTCACCTTGGCTATCCTTAGATAAGTTGCCTACTTCTTATCTTTTATCTGTGGATCATGGGCATTAAGCACATGTGGAAATTTGCATGCAAAAATCCCTCAGAAGGAAGTTAAGGAAGTAACAGACATCTTGAAATCTAACCTGTCCAATAAAGCAAGGGTTTCAACCCTCCAGGCTACAGATGAGTACTGGCCAGTAGACTGCTAGGAACCCAGGTGCACAACAGGAAATGAATACTGGGTGAGGGTTCATTCATGTTTACAGCCGCTCCCCAACACTGGCACAACCACATGAATTCCACCACCAGCAGCTGCATCAGATTCTCATAGGGTGTGAGCCCTACTGGGAACTGCATGTGTGGGATCTAGGTTGCACTCCATTAAACCAACCTAAAACCATCCTCACTGCCACCTCTCCCTGCCTTTGTCCATGAAAAAGTTGTCTTCCACAGAACTAGTTCCTGTTTTTTCTCCTTTCTCGTATCTCAGTTGTTCTTTGCTTTTGAGCAGTTTCTTTCCATTTCACAATATCTACTGTACCTTTCAGATTTTATTTACTCTTTCAGGTTCTTACAATAGGGATAGCTAAGATAATTGTACTGCTGATGTCTATTGGTTTATTGAAAGGAACAGTTAACGCTTACATTTTTTGAACAGTTTTGCATGCTTATATCTGGTAATCTGAATAACTAATTTGAAGACAACAATATGCAATATAACAGTCATTGTTGAATTCCTATGATCTACTTTTGTGAAATTCTGCATTGTTTCTAATGGTTTATTTATTTTTTTATTCTCTTTAAAATAAAAAAATTTTTTTAAAAAACTGGTCACTGGAGGAAGAAAGACTGGACACTGTGCTGAATAAAATGTTCAAAGTCAATGTTCAATGCAACAACAAAGCTTGAGATGCTTATATAAACTGAATTTCCTTTCATATAAGCAACTATGATCTCTAAAAATAAATTCTGACTTAAAAACTTCTACAAAGTTTTAAAAGCTCCTTTATATATCATTTCATTATTTTACAATTCATTCTATGCCATTTTTTTGAGTAAGGGTCCTTCAATTAGTGGAGTTCCTAATGTATTAAAATACAGTTTATCAAAGTGTAGTAGTCATATACGTTGTAAAGATCATCTGTTGGACAAAGTGATGCACATAAGTTCAAGGCTGCATTTGATTCAACAGTGGTGCTTCCATCATGTTGTTTTCTATAACCATCTACTGCAAAACTGAGAGCAAACAAAACTAGAGAACTTATGTAAATGTATGGAAAGTAATTAATACCCTACTGAGTAATGAATGGGTCAGAGAAGAAATCAAGAATAAATTAGATGGTTCATAAAATAAAGTGATAATGTCAATGCAATATACCAGAAATTGTGGAACACAATGAAAGCAATTAAAGAGGGATGTTAATACCTGTAAATGCACACATCACAAAAATAGAGCAAGCTCAAATAAATAACCTAGAGATACATCTCAAGATTGTAGAAAAACAAGAACAATTCGGGGCTGGGGATTTAGCTCAGCGGCAAAAGCGCCTGCCTGGCAAGTGCAAGGTCATGAGTTTGGTTCCCAGTACTGGAGAAAAACCAAAAAAAAAAAAAAGAACAATTCTAATCCAAAGCTAGTACAGTTAAGGAAATGATAAAGATCAGAGAAGAAATTAATGCAATTGAAACAAAAAAATACAAAGAACCAATTAGTTAATAAGTTAGTTCTTTGAAGTAAGTGGGTATACACTAATAAGAAGCTGTCTGAGCTAAATAAAATAATACAAAACATGAATGACCAGTTTCGCAAAGAATTAGAGTCCATGAAAAGATTCCAAACAGAAATCCAGGAAATGAAAAATTGTATTGAAAGAATGGACAGCAGAAGTGATGATTATGTGGAATATGACAATTAGAAGATAAGGATGCTTGTGAAGACCAATTAGTAAGAGATACTTAAAAATAAGAGATCATTAAATATGAATCCAACAGCTGGTACATAATGTAAAGTAGACTAAAATTAATTGGAAGAAGTGAAAAACTAGAATACAACACAAATGGCCATAAAAAACTGTTAACAGAAATGCTGTTATTACATATCATTTATTAATTCACTTGATTTTGTTATGTCAAAATTCCTAAATCTAATATCATTTTTTTCTTTCTTTTCAGTGATATAACCCATTGTTTCTTTTTCTTTTTTTTATTTTATTGACCAGAACTTCCAGGAAAATGATGAATAGTACTCACAGGACTATCCATCTCCATCTTATTTTTGAACTCTAGATATTACACTTTTCCATATCTTTCTTGCTAAAAATTTCATTAAAGGTAGTGTCTATAGCTTTGTATTTTAAAAACTGCCAAAAAATATTGAATTTAAAATAAAAAAGAACTTATAGAAGAAAACTATGAAAGTACTGGGGAAGAACTAAATATATAGATAAGTGAAACATAAAACCCCAAATAAGTACAATGAAGATAGAATCTCTCAATAACACATTCATAGTCAAAATCTCAGAAGAGGGCATAATCTTAAAAAAAACTGTTAGGGAAATTGCTTATAAAAGTAAACCCATTAGAATTATAGCAGACTTCTCAACAAACCTTAAAGGCCAAGAGAGTACAGTCAAGCGTTTCAAGCCCTAAAGGACAAACAACATCCAGTCCAGACTTACATATCCTGCAAAATTTTCTTTCAAAATTGATGACAAATAAAGTATTTCCATGACAAAGAGCAGCTCAAAAAATTCATGACCACCACAGCTATTCAAAAACATCTTAAGGATACCCTAGAAAGTGACAAGGAATCCAACACTACCAAAATATCCAATAGAATGAGTTCATCAGGCAGGATGAGCAATTAAGCAGAAAGGAGGAGGGGAGAAAAGTAGCAACAGGAAAATAATAGTATGACAGAATAAAGTCAGCACTTTTAAGTATAACTCTCAATGTGAATGGTCTCAATTCACCAATCCAAAGAAGCAGATTGTCAGAATGGATGAAGAAACAAAACCCTATGATATGCAGTATACAAGAAACACACTTAATCCAGAAAGAAATATACAGATTGAAAATCAAAGAATTAAAAACAATATTCCATGCAACAGGAACCTAGTAAAAAGGAAGAGTAGCTATCCTAATTTCAGACAAGATGGATTTTAAACCAAAGCTAATCAGAAGAGGGAAAGAAAACCACTACACACTGATTAAGGAAACAATTCAACAGGAAGAGATAACAACTATGAACACATACACACCAAACACTGGCATGCCCAACTTCATAAAACAAACACTATTGGGCATAAAAGATCAGATAAACACCAAGGCAATTATAATGGAGATCCTCAATAACCTACTGTCACAAATACAGATCAATTAGACAAAAATTCAACAAAGAAATGTCAGAGTTCAACCAAACCTTCAAATAGGTGGACTTCAGTATTCCATCCAACAAAAAGAACAAATATTCTCCTTAGTAGTACATGAGACTCTCCAAAATTGACCACATGCTAGCCCATGAATTGAAATTATTCCATGCATATTATTAGGTGACACTGCACTGAAAATATAAATCACTGGCAAAAAAAATTAGAGAACTTATGTAAATGTATGGAAAGTAATTAATACCCTACTGAGTAATGAATGGGTCAGAGAAGAAATCAAGAATAAATTAGATGGTTCATAAAATAAAGTGATAATGTCAATGCAATATACCAGAAATTGTGGAACACAATGAAAGCAATTAAAGAGGGATGTTAATACCTGTAAATGCACACATCACAAAAATAGAGCAAGCTCAAATAAATAACCTAGAGATACATCTCAAGGTTGTAGAAAAACAAGAACAATTCTAATCCAAAGCTAGTACAGTTAAGGAAATGATAAAGATCAGAGAAGAAATTAATGCAATTGAAACAAAAAAATACAAAGAACCAATTAGTTAATGAGTTAGTTCTTTGAAGTAATAAATGAAATTGAAAAACCCTAGACAATCTTGCTAAACAAAGGGAGAAAAAAAAACCCTAATCAATGTAATTAGAAGTGAAAAAGGCAAAATCATGACTGGTGAAGTCACAACTCTGCCAAAATCCAGAAATTAGTAACTACTTTGAGAACCTTTATAAAGTAGTTCAGAAGTAATTGACAGATTCCTAGATACATATGAACTACTAGAACTCAGTCGAAAATGTATAAAAACCCAAAATATTTCAGTATCAGGCAATGAGACTGGAGAATAATTTTTAAGAACTACTAAAAGAAGTCCAGGTCTTGATGTATTCACTGCCAAATTCTACAAGAACTTTAGGAAATATCTAAAACCGATACTCTTCAAACTCTTTAGTGAAATCAAATGGGAAGGAGTATCCCAAAGTCATTCCTGGAAGTTAGCATTACCCTGATTCCAAAAGTAGAAAAGACCTAATCCCCTAAAAATTATAGGACAATGTTTTTCATGAACATTGATGCAAAACTATACACAACAAGATACTGGAAAAGAGAATGCAACAAATTATTAAAAAGATCATACATTATGACCAAGTAGGCTTCATCCCAAGGATCTAAGAATCCTTTCACTATATAAAATTCAATAAATGTTATACACCACATAAACAACCAAGGGCAAAAGTCACATGATCATCTCAACTGATGTAGAAAAAGCCTCACAAAATCCAACGTCCATTCATGATAAAAACCCAAAAGAAAATAAGTATAGAAAAATCTTATCTCAGTCTGAAAAAAATCTATGACAAACCAATAACCAACATAATATTAAATGAGGAAAAGTTGAAAGCTTTCCCTTTAAAATCTGGAAAAAGACAAGGATATACATTATCATCACTACTGTTCAATGTAGTTCTTGAAACATTAGCCAGAGCCATTGGATAAGGAAAAGAAATAAAAGGGATGTGTATGTCAAAGGAAGAAGTCAACTTATCATTATTTACAGAGGATATGATTCTCTACATAGAAGACCATGAAAATCATCAAAGGATTTCTAGAATTAATGATCAAATTCAGTAGCATAGCAGGACACAAAGTCAATACACAGAAGTCAATAGCATTCTTGTACACCAATAATATACTCACTCAGAAATTAGAGAAATATTACCTTTCATAACAGCATCAAGAAAAATGAAATACTTAGGAATTAACATAGCCAAGGAAGTGAAATACCTCTACAGCGAAAACTACAATACTCTGAAAAAGGAGATAAAAATGGATATTAGAAAATGGAAAGCTATGCCCTGTTTTCTGGTAAGGAAGAACGAATATAATGAAATTGAGCATACTTTGAAAACTTTTATATACTTCAGTACAATCCCAGTCAAAATACCAGTAGCATTCCTCAGATACCCAGAGAAAATAATCCTAAAATTCATATGGAACCAGAAAATACCTAGAATAGCAAAAGCAGTTCTGGGCAACAAAGGCAAGACAGGGGACATCACAATCCCTGACTTCAAGTTATACTACAAAACTGCAGTAATGAAAACAGCATGTTATGGGAAAAATATGGATCAGGAGAAGAGAAAGAGGATGCTGAAACAACTCCAGGCACTTTCAGCTACCTATTCTTTGATACAGGGACTAAAAACCTAGATAACTTCTTTAACAAAAGTTCTGGCAAATCTGGCTGTCCACTTAAAGAAGATTGAATCTAGATCCTTATCTCCCACTGTGTACTAAATTAATATAAAAATGGATCAAACATCTAAATATTGAACACTTAATCTGCTGGAAGATAAAATAGGTGAAACTCCTGAAGACACAGGCATAGGCAAAGACTTTCTGAACAGAACCACAGTTGCACAAGAAATAGTGTAATATTGGATGCACTTCAAAATTCCTCTAGAGGAAACCATTCTATATTTCTTCTCAGTTCCATTATCCAGGCATTCATTAAACACAAACGCTTTTCCCCAGCACAAGTTAGAGACAAGTAAGAAACAGTGTCTGTTCTCATGTCTACTGAGGACACAGAATAGATCACTCCTCTTGTTTGTTTTCACACAAACCTTTCTCTGCACTTCTTAATGAGTTGTCACATGACTTCACTTTGGCCTTAAGTTACTCCCAGTGTGTGTTTATTTTCCCTAGTGAATGACAGTGTCTTGAGGGCAGTGAGCATGCTGTTAAACTCACTTGAACATGTCATGGTTCCTAATAGCCCACCAAACACATTTCGAGAGCATACTGTTGGGTTGAAAGAGTAAACTAATAATTGAAATAACAGTAGTCTTGTATAAAATGGATTCTATTCCTTAACAGTATGTTTCTGTCTTTTATTCTTTATTCCTTTGATCTACCTGTCGCCCAGTGACTTGGACTGAAATCAGTATAAACCCAAAGGCAAGACATATGAATAAAAGTGGATCTGTGTTTCTTTACACTGGACTAGGGAGGAATTCAAAGATGTGCCAACCACCAGGTCAAATCCACAGAACTTTTAACAGAGTTTAAAAATAAATCCTTGTTTTAGTGTACAAAATCTTTGCAATTTTTCTGTTCTAAATATATTTTAATTGACACACATAATGGGGTACAATGTAGCATTTTGGTATAATGAGTAATGGTCAGACTTGGATTATTGGCATATACATCACTGCACACATCATTCATTTACTTTATGGACATTCAAACTTATCTCTACCAACAATTTGTGAATATTTAATTAATTGTTGTTACCATAGTTACATTGGTGCTCTAGAACATTAGAAGTCATCCTTCTTGTCTAATTGCATCCTTACAGCTATCAACCATCTTCTTCTCATCCTTGTCTTCATCAGACCCTTCCTGGGCTCTGGTAGCCACTGCTCTATTCTCTACCTCAAGCTCAACCCTTAGCTCCCACATATAAGTGGGATCAGGTAGCATTTGTCTGTCTGTACCTGACTTGTTTCACCCAGCATAATGTCCTCTAGTTTTATCCATGTCTCTGTAAATGACAAAATTTCATTCTTTTAAAAAAACTTTTTATTAGCATGTGTTTGCAACACATGCAGTTTACAGTCATCTTGGGGAGTGGGTGTGTGGACATAACGCAGCCTGTTTTTCAGTCACTTTTTCTTTCCTCCTCCTTCCCTATATGCTCCTCTAGTTCCCCCTTTTATTTTTGTTGATATTATTAATCCTAGCTTATGTTTATGTGATACAATGTTTGTATTCACCAAGGTTATTAGGTTCCTATACATGGCATATCTTTATTCTGCTCACCCCCTCCCACTCCTCACCCTTAGTCTCCTAAACCATTTCCCATTTGCAAGAGATTCATCCTCCCATCTCCTTCTACTTATCCTTCATCAATCTCTGTGTATTTTGCCTTAGTTAAATATTCTGATCAATATAAATACACATTTTCTTTATTCATCTATCAATAAGCATGTAGGTTGATTCCATAATTGTGCCAAAAGTGCATTAGTGAATTGTGCTGCAATAATCATAGAGGTACAGATGTCTCTTCAACATACCAATTTCAATTCCTTGGAATATATATATATCTCCCCAGTGGTGGGATTCCTGGTAGTTCTATTTCTAATTAAAAATATATCCTGAATGGGGGCTGGGGATTTAGCTCAGGGTCACAGTGCCTGCCTGGCAAGTGCGAGGTCGTGAGTTCAATTCCCGGTACCAGAAAACAAACAAACAAACAAAAAAATACATCCTGAATGGTAAGCCTCAGTAGGCCCTTGCTTTGATTGGGACATTTGGGCTTTGCAAAAAATAATTGGTACAATCCTGACTCAGAGTCCAAAGGACTAATCAGATACCCTCAATAAGTGGGATCACAAAGAACCTGTTGAATAAATTATTGGTTCATGGCCAGAGAGACCCCAAGAGCAATGGTCTATTTAGCAGTGATTGAGTGTCTGAACCTTTCAACTGAACTGGATTACATACCAAATTATATTGTCCAAGAGCAGCTGCCTAGTGTTGCTTACAAATTCCGTTCTGAATCCCGTGTCAAAGCAACACTTCATTACAGCACACCTTGCTGCCAAGGCGACTGTGCAGATATGGACATTAGTTGGCCCATGCCTGCCAATTTGCTCCTCTTCATAGATCAAAGCTCCAGAGGCAATGACAGAGGAAAGGCAAGTTTCTGTATCTCTCCTAGAAACTCATGCCAAGGAGATCAGATCATTTCACCCATGGGATTTTTGGGTCTTGAGTCATCTGGAAATTTTGGCATTTGATTCCTGATGTGTGGCTTAGTGACATATAAAGCTAGGAGGACTTGTTATGGAAAATGTGTGGTCTTGGGAGAAGGAGAAGTGGGAGGAAGAGATGGAATAATAGCCTCTGTGAAAAAGTAGTTTCTTGCTAGCTAGGTATGGTCTTGGTAGTGGTGGCAAGTAGCAAAAGGAAAAGTTACCTTATCTAGTAAAATAGCAGCCAAGATCACTAAAGTTGTCATTAGGAGGAAGAATCTTGAATTAAGTGAGAACAGCTGAGCCATAGGACCCAGACTGCCTAATTAGCAGTCTCAGATGCCCTTTGTTTCCTAGGTAACCCAGCTTCCCACTTAAATCTGATCCAAGTACTTGATCGCCTACCTGTGACAAGGCCAGATCATTTGAACCAAATATCACTAAATATCAGGAGAAACAAATATGAAATAAACCCAAGAGTCATACAAAGCTTAAAATGTCTGACTTACAAGACAGAGCTCACTTTCAGCCATCGTTTTTCCCTCTTTCATTCTGGAAAGGTGATGATATTCAAGTACCCCAGTGTGTAAGGTGATGACATTCAAGTAGTTCTTTGCCTCCTAGCACCCATCCTGCCATCAGTGTGTCCTAGACATACAGCATCCTGACTCATCAGAGTCAGACCAACAATGGGAGACAGGTTTGTTTATTCCAGCTCTAATCAATACATAAGGACTGACTGGGATGCTGAGTTGAAGTGTAGTCTGAAGATTTATCCTTGAGGAAAAGATGTGCTTGATTAGTGATGTCTGTGACAGATAATAATAAGAGAATGACAGGAGAGGAGTGAGGGGGTGGGGATGAATAATAATGCCAGTGTCAGGTATTTGCCATCCCAGGGACATGCCAAGACAGCTATGCAGATCCTCTTTCACAACTCTGAGGACTTGATTTCTCCTCCATGAAGAATACTTGAAATAATGCCCCTTGACTTCAAAGAAGACCCTCAGGTAATCACAGAGGCCCAATTTCTGTAGGCAACCATATTCAAGTATTGCATAGTGACCTGAATATTTACACATATTTTTCCATTAGCCATTTTTATCTCGAATGAATTGCGATGGTTTTCTCGGCCTTCCTTTCAAATAGGTAGAACGTGGACTTTATGAAGGTGTAACAGCTGTCACAAGCAGAGCAAATGCCCGCCCCCCAGGCCACTGTAAACTTTACAAAACAGTCCATGCATGAGAGGGAAATTCTGACTTGGTCTCATCCATCCTTCTTCACAGTGAAGTTAATGTAGAAGTGTTTCTCATTCCTTGGGATTGCAAAGAGGAGAGTTACAAAAAGCCTTAGTAAGAGAAAGCTATTGCTGAAGAGTATAAATTATTAGTTTTCATGGCAAATAACAGAAGAAAACTAAGTAAAAGCTGAAACTAGTAGCAAAAGGAAAAAGTGAATGTGGAAGATCTGAAAAGAGAACAGTAGTCTAGATGGAGAATGGAGAGATCTTTTGGTCCAGCCCATAAGGGACACAAGCAAAAGATTTCACTAAACAGCAAGATTAGACTGAATATTAATGTGCTGCAACCAGCTTTAAATCTGCACTTGAAAATACAGTTCCTGTAGTTGTTGAGTGTCACAAAAGCCCAGAGCAACAATCTAGACAGGAAAGTCTTAAAACATCACAAGTCAACTTTCTCATCCCACGTGTAGCCCAGTGACAAGTGTTTATACAATATGACTGATTACCCTGAAATTTACTTTGTCAATCAGTCATAGAGTTAATTACATGTTACTCTTGGGCACTATTATACATAATGGCATGGCAAACAGTACTAAATTTAATGGTCCTTAGCATTCAGCTATTAAATTGATGGCACAGACACATCAGCATTGATGAACATGGATCTTCCCTACCGAGGATAATTTATATTACTGTGTATAATGGGCTATCCCAGTCCCCTTTATGCCAAGACGTTATTCAGACTAATACAGGCAATGAATCTGTCTATAAAGAAGGACTAAATATATTTTGTCTTGTGTTTTTAAAAGTCCTCTGATAAATGCTAGTCATGAGAAAATAGGGATTTTCTATCACCAGCAAAAAGCTTAAAGGGAGTATGAGCTTACTCTGACACATGCTAAAATGGGAAAGAAAGATGGACTCAGGAAAGCAACTTGTACCCAACTGTGCTCTTTCTGGGAGGAACTTTGAATGTCTTGACTACCCACTTTTCCTCCACTCCTTGTGTACCTCAGTGACTCCACTCATCTGCCTGATACTAAGAAATCTTCCCTGCCTTCTGGACTAGGTAAGATGCTTCTCCTAGGCTGGGCCCTCTAGAAGCCAACCTGAGCCAAGGATTCATTTAAAGTGTTTCCAGGAGTAACTGATAAGAATACGGGTGAATTAGGAGCAGAGAAGGAAAAAAGACAAAGCAAGATAAGATATCAAAAAATAAAATCTCAAGCGAGTGAATGTTGGCTCAGTCTTGCTGAGGATATCTGAAAACAGTGTAGTCACACCTCAGAATTGGGCATTTAAACCTTGCTGTGTGTCAGTCACTGCATCAGGGCTGTCTCAAGCACTTCAACACTATCTAAGCTGTGAAAGCAATCTGACAGCCTCAGGAAAGTCCTCCAACAGAGACGTCGGGGCTGAGTGTTGAGAGAGAAGGGATATCTGGAATCCAATGTGCCATATGCGTGGGACATATTGATAGTATCTGTTTCACTGGCCCTGAAAACTATTCCCATACCACCCTGCATGTGCTCTGCAGTGGCTGTATGGTACTGTAATTACTTTGTCAATTGTCTTTGCAGTAGAGTGTGGGCTACATGATGGTGAAGCCATGACTTGTCCATCATTTTATTGCCAATATCTGACCCATGGTCAGTTCTCAAAAAGTGTTTGTGAAAGGAAGAAGGGAAGTTGGTTTAATGGGAGGATTACACTAATGTAATATATTGCACACTAAAACAAAACTGAACCTTGGTAAAACACTGGGGTTACTCAGATATAGTTTTATTCATTGTCAGCATAAAAATCCTGGCTCTAAAAGTTGGATATTATCCATTCAGCCTGCCGCTATTCAATTGTAGCAGTCCAGTTGGGACTCTGAAATCAACTGGAGGAGGGGAGAATAGTCAAATTCATGGTTTGGAATGAAAGCTGCAGTCTTTCTGCAGTATAGTTACTCGGTGAAAACACAAATATGGCACCAAAATTTCTACTAATTCCCAGCTCCTTTTCATTAAATGTCATTGAAAATCCTTAGTATCATGAGCTAGATAACCAACTTTGTTCCAATGAGATCTAGGACGTGTTTTAATCTTTCATCCTTTCTTTTGCAAGCATTATTTATATGTATTTTTAAAGTAAAGCCATTTCTCAATGGCTTAGTAAAACAGAGGTTTATTTCCAAGGCAAGAAAAATCTACTTGAGCTTCCCGCAGGCAGCTTTCATATAGTGGTTTGGAGACGCAGTCTTAAAACTCCCTGCAGCCTCATCACCATCTTGGTGAATGAGAAGACAGAATGGAAGAAGCACGC
Organism: Chinchilla lanigera; assembly: GCF_000276665.1. Lineage (NCBI taxonomy): Eukaryota > Metazoa > Chordata > Mammalia > Rodentia > Chinchillidae > Chinchilla > Chinchilla lanigera. The sequence goes on from NW_004955501.1 coordinate 6,877,687, forward strand.
CTCATGCTTAACTACTTCCATCCAGGGCTGACACACACCCCAGTCCTTGGAGGTCACTAGTCACATGAAGGAAATAGAGCCCATCCAATAGCTACCCTCCACTGTATAGGAGGAACAAAAGCATCTACAGGAGAGCTAACTACCTCTCACTCTCCCAGTCATTCAACAAATATTTATTAAGCACCTAAATACAAAAAGTTCTATTTTAGCTGTTGGGAATAGAGTGCTTAAGTAAAATAGAAGTGGTTGCTGACCTGTGGAGCTAACTTACAGTTTTTAGAGAAGATACAAATAAATCAAGTAATTTAAAAACATACAGTCCCAGACACCCATGAAGGGAAAGATGAAAGTTTATAACAAGCTAAATGTAGTTTGAGATCTGAGGAAGGGGCATCTGAAATTTGAGGAGCAATGCCTACAGAAAGTTAAAGAGAAAAATATTCCAGACAGAAGGATCAGCATGTGCCATAGGCCTGAGGCAAGTGAAAGAATGAAAGAATACCTGTGTGGTTAAAGCCCTGAGCATAAGAAGGGAAGAGAAGGAAAGGAAACGAGGCTAGAGACATAAGTATGGAGCCCCAGAGCCCCGTGAACCATGGTAGAGATGTTAATATTCTTCCTAGTTCTATTGATTCTTGTATGTGTCTTAAACCCTTCTGGTTACACATTAATGTAAGATAGATAGATAGATAGATAGATCAAATTTATACTATTCATGCCCCCATTTGTCACTATTAATGAACTCCTAAATATCCTTTCTGTAAGGATTGTTGACTTCTGGGTACATTTTCTCTTCCCCCAGCCCCATCTCAGTCTGCGTGACCAACACTTGTACTTCCCCAATACACTGTGGGTTCTCATATCACAGCTGCAACACACACTTGCCATTCTTTCATCTCGGGAGACCTCACCCTCTCTACATCATGCTTGATTAGCCACCCTCCTAAACTAGCTTCCCTACTCAGCTCCACTACAAATCCTTGCTGGCTTTCCTGAACTCCTGGCCAGGCCAGATGCCATTACTCCAATCTCACTCTCCAACATACCACTTACTAAATTTTAGGGCTCGTTTACTCAGGCTGATTGTTCCTGCTATATTTCAACATTTGAAAGACAGGAACTGTCTTCATTTTCATATCCTCAGTGTCTTGCCATTATTCAGTACATAGCAGGCACTCAGCAGCATTAATTATATGAGTGAAGAGAGTAAATGTATTCCTCAAACTTATTTTTGCTGAAACTATTCTCATAAATTACCTAAATGCAGAGAGACACACATGTTCCTTGGCCAAAAAAGTAGAGGAAGACTGCATTATGCTCTAATCTTGAGAATTATTCATGGTGCACACAATAGGACCTTAATTAGGGTATGGCAAATAAGGTGCAAGATTTAAAGGGGAAGTCACTCCTAGTTTCATGCAAGCACTAATCTGCACTTGCAGAGCCCTGAGAATGGGTGTCTTCTTACATTTTGTACCCTTGTTGGCTTGTTTATTTCATCTTGATAAGTGTGCCCTGCACATTGGCATTTCAAAGGCTCTTACAATTCCTTCAACAGACAAAATGGCTCTATTATCTTAGGGTAACCCAAACATATTTGAGGATGAGTTCTTTTATTTTTTCATTCATACCTGTTAACCTCCCATGGAACTGGTGCTCCGTAAAATAAACCATAGAACTAGTGCTCTGTGAAATGAACTTGTAAAATGCTTTGCTTCTGTGTGGACTATTAAATTTTGATTTTTGTTTTTCAAATGATAACCTTGATGTAAAAAATGGAATTTAGATGGAAATTTGAGTTCTTCTATCAAAACTCACCTCAGAAAATACACTGAATGTTATGATAGCCAGAATAAACATCTAATTAGGTTATAGTGCTTGTGCTGGCCTTCCAAAGTAGTTACAAGGAAGCCCATTCCCATCAGTAAATGGATGGGCTTACACTATCAGGTAAAGATGTTTTTCATCTCCTCAAAGGCATATAAAGCTATTGGTCTGTCCAGTGATGGAAATGGAATGAGAAAAAAACTTAAATTACTTGGGTAGTAAGCGTGATAAGACAGGTCAGTAATCCTGCTTAACACTGTCAAGATCCCAAATCTCTGCTTGTCCATCTTGAAAGTATGTGTATGACTCCATCTGGATGGAAAAAATAGGATGTCTTCCTGGCTGACTCATTGAATTGAGTCCGTATATCTCTTAGGAAAGTGTTCCACCCAAAAGTCTGCCTGGAAGAATTATTGTTTGGAAGAAGATAGTTGCTTCTTTTGGACAAATAGAGTATCACTGGCAGCAGTTGTAGCCTAACAATGTAGTGTAAATTTTTGGTTTTTTTATTCATCCAAAAACTTACAAACTGTTTAACTCACACTGGGTAAGTAAGCATCATAATCTAGCAGATAGGCTAAGTTATATGGAAAATAAGCTTCCAGTAATACAGAGACCCTATCACAAAAATAAAAACAGAATTAAAGAAACTAAACCTTTCCAGAAAAGAAGTACTGGATTATCTCAAACTTAGTTTTTAGTTATTTAGTGGCTGAGTAAGACTACATGAGGCTCCAGGCAGAAGCCAATTTCTGAGAAAGGACCCAGGTAGGACCCTGATCTGGTTCAGCTGTGATGGTTGCCTAAAAAAGCCATAAGCAAGAACAACCCAAGGATTAGATAGGCCATAAAAAGTCTCAAACATCAAATGCCTGATGATGTTATACTCAGAGATATATTAGACATCCATCCCAAGCAAGCCAAGGAAACATTAGGGCCAGCAGAACAGGGGAATCAAGATTAATAGTGATAAAGTAAGAGAGTCTACAACAATGTTTATGAGTTCAGCTGAAAATCCTCGTTCCTTTCATACTGTCTGATGGAGGAACAATCTGTCTAATTGGCTTAGGAAATGCCAGCAGCAAACTGTTTTGTGTGGACCCCTGTAATTGCTTAGAAGCATTTAACTTCCCCGTGATTTTAGGATGTTTTGCTCCATTAAAAAAAAAAAATTCCAAGTCCTGAACACCTATGATGGTTGTATCAGACAATAATTAAACAAGAGAGGCAAGTAAATGAGCTTATGTTAAAAATACAGAGTAATCAAGTTGCCTGGTTGTGCCAAGATTTCCTCCTGGCTGTCAGAGAATCCCACATTGCCAGCTTGTGGTTTCCAGACCGATTAAGCCATACAAATAGAAGCATCTGTTCCTTTCCCTTCTTTAAGTGTCTTTTCCTCCTGGGGACCCAATTGAAGGCATCAAATTACAGGAATCAATAAACCAGGAGTAACAGGACTTATTTAGAAGCAGAGACAGGCATTTTTCTAGAAGAAACAATGGCTACCTGTCCGGGGTTCAGAGAATCACAGTGCTTAGTAGAGGTCAAGAATGTGGACTTTTCATGGTCAAATACCAAACCATCCTTTGGCCATCAGACCTATTCTTCCTGTGATTCCCATATAGGTGAATGCTGTACTGTTACCCAAGCCAGAAGTTTGAGAGTAAACTCTGATTTCTTCTTTCTCCTTTCCTTCTCCCTCAGCCTCAACATTTACTTAAAGATTTGAGACCCACAGTTTCCACTTCCTTAATACTGTCATAATTCTTTCAGTGTCAGAGACTGACCTCAAGCCCTCACTGAATTTCTCACTCCCTTATTTTCCATTTAACGGTTTTAAATGGTCTTTCTAAATTGCTACTTGATTATGTTTTCCTCTGTTTAAAATACTTTACATCTCTGAATTGCTTACAGAAAGCTAATCCAACCAAAGAATTTATATAATGCTCTGGGGCCTGGTAAATCTGGGCTGAACTGAATTCATCAAAATATTGAGATGGTGTCCTGTCTCAACTGTCTGTGATCAGTTCCCAAATATAGCAGAAAATTTACAAAAAATATAGCAGATGCCCAGTGAAATGCTAAATAAATAGGCAGTGTGCACAGAAAAGCAGACTCTCAAGAGCCCAAGGTCCAAATCAACTTTAACCACTTTTTACTTGACAGCTTCAGGAAAGTTCCCTGGCATCCTTGGACTTCTATTTCTACCACAATGTGATGACCAACCCTTGCCCCACAGCTTTGCCATGAGGAGTAAGAGCTGTACTTAAAGCACTTAGCCAGTGACTTCCTGGCAAACACTGACCATACTAGGAACAAATAAGCTGAGAGAACAAAGGGCACATATTTATTAGGCATCACTTATACAGGTGCTGTACATAGAACTGGGAGGTCATGACCTCTGACCTCCAAGACTCAGAGCCTGCATCACACTCATCACCCCCATTCAGTCCAGGGGCATTTACTCAGGGCTCAATAGCCAATTGGAGTTCACCTTTTTCAGTAGAGTTAGGAAATCTTGACCCTCACTTCAGATCAGATTGTGTGACTTTAAAAGTTTAATTTGATGTTTCTAGGGGAAAGATCAACACTTGTTGGAGTTTGGTGGAGATAAAATAGGATGGTTTTAGAATTTACCTTCTAAAATTGATCCCTAGCAGAATTTACCTTGGTGAGCAATTGCTTATCGAGAACAGATGCAGTGACACAGGAGAGAAGGAATCTATACCTGTGTGGTTCTGCTAATGAGAATTGAGGTCCTGTGGTTATCGCCAAGGTTGATCAGATCTGATCTCAGTGATGGTATGCGCGACTCCAGCAAAGGAAAGGAAAATCACCTGGTTTTTCTATCATTCTTAAGAGTAGAACAGACTGGAGGACTGTTGTGTCTAATCTTTTCTGTCCCTAGATGGGATCATTCTATACCCCCTGAAAAGTGAATGTTATACGAAGTTACACCCAAAACAGGTAATAGTCATTCTGAGACGACTATGTGGAACAATTATTTTTGTATCTCAGGGTGCTGAGATTGTTTCCTCCAAAATGCCCTTGTGCTTACTGAGGTGGTCCAGCATGGGATGCGGGCAGACTTCTGTTTCAGTTCATAGCAGAAATAATAGGTACTATGTCTCAGATTATCGAGATGTGGGGCTGGAACAACTTTTCTGTTCTAGGGTAATTTAAGTTTATGAGGTTACAGCTTATGTTCCTAATCTAAATTTTAAGTGAAATAGGGATCTCTATGCTAGTTTTCACTGCCATTCCAAAATATTTGGAGAGATTTACTACTTAGCATTAGTGAAAAGTGCTCCAAGATCCTTGCATGAAAGATTTCTTTACATTTTGGTTTCATTCATTCATTCATTTGTTTATCAAAACAATATTTACTGATTTTTTGTAATGTACCTACTTTAATTTTATTATTTTCTTATGTAATTACTGTCTGTATTCACCACTGGACTATAAGTTTTATGCAAATAATGAATAATCCATTTATCTTTCTGTCTTTTTATCACTGTATATGTTTATGTATCTTTTTTCTATTCCTCCATATACTGTACATAGCTCATTTTCTGATGCAGAAGTACTCAGTAAAGTACTCAATAAAGGCTTGATAATGAATAAAAGAAAATCATAAAATAGGAGGTCCACAGTCATTTATGTAGAATAGATTGAATTCATCCAAAGTAGACTTAAGAAGTACATAGAGAGATAGAGACAAAGAGAGAAGGAGGAGAAGGAGTAGGAAGAAGAGCTTCACTCCTCTTGAGGTGGGGGAGAAAGATAAAGGAGAGACCCTTATGTTCCAGAACTCAAGATCAGTGCTTTATCCATTGTTAAAAGTAGTTATACTATCACACCCCAACAGCCAACTAAACTGACTTGTGTTGACTTGAATATCTGTACACTGACTAGAGATTATATTCACATTTTCAATTCACAGAAGCAAGTTTTCTGAGTCCAAAAACATGTGAATCTCCAGAGCAAATATCAGGTTCTCAGATCAGTCTTACACTTGGAAAGTTGGTGCAAGAGCATGGTACAAGCTGAACCAGTGCAGGGTGACTGATAATGAGGACAGCACTTTCCCTGAAAGCTTGAGGCGTACGTCATGGTCAAAGCCTGCTTTCTTACTGTATGCACACACCTTGGGAGTTTCCATCCTCCTAAAGTGTAATGAGGTGTGAGGTTAAAAGGTTTGGACAAGCATTTGGGAGCCTTTGAAACTTATCTGAACTAACCAAGGCTCCCAGGGCCATACATCTCTTGTGATATCTGGCTCCATGAGTATAACATTTTAGAATTTTGTTTGCTCATAGCAACAAAGAACTTGGGAATTTAGTATTTTGTTTGTTTATAGCAATAGTATACACTTACAGCAATACTTTACTGAATGATCATTAAGGGTCCAGGATCACCCTTGAATGTTGTTTTCTGTCTGTAGCTGGGTTTTGATTGAATTGGAAAAGACCGTGCACCAGGATATAATTGTAACTACTGCCACCATAGTCGCAGAGCGTGGCCTCTTGGGTTTTCTGTCTAGTATTTGTCAGTGTCTAGAGAGCAAATGCATCTAAATTGGTGAGTTTTTGTGGCCCACTCTAGAGATCTGAATCAGACTCTCTAAAGATAGGGCCTGGAAATCTAAAATTTAACAAGCTCTTCTATGCATACTAAGTTCCTAAAAAATGTTGATGACTACTCCGCTAATGCAAGCCGGTCTGCACTCTATCATCAGTGTCTTGAGAGAAGGATCTCAGCACTTTCTTTATCCCCATAACCAGCGCAATGCCTATCACTCTGTCCCTAGGAAACCGTGTGTGTGCGTGTGCGTGAGTGTAGGAGGGAAAGGAATATGATCCTCACCTTAGAGGTGAATAAACTGGGTAGACTAGGGGATGACTACACAATTCTACCTAGTAAAAGGGAAGAGTTTTGAGTGGTTTTCTGAATGACTGTGCGAATCCTGCTGTTTCCACCAGACCAAACCACTACCGAGTTCCCCTCTGCATTAAAATATCCCCTCTCCGGGAGGTACTGACATATTTAACCAACTCTTGAATTTTGAAAGAGGAAATTTTGCCCCATTAATAAAAAGGTAGCAAGATAAAAGCAAAGTATACATTGATGGCAGATTTTTAAAAAACAAATAGCAAAGTCCACAGCCAGAGTCTAGAATATATGGGGAGCACAAGATAAAAAGGAGAGATTGATGTACTTGGTGCTGACCCAAGTCTGCAAAGAGCCTGGGCTTATGCGTCAAGTGAACACGTGGTCTGAGCTTCAGGGGCAGCGCAGGCTCCACCAGTCTGGACACATGCTCCAGGTAATAAAAGTGGTTTCACCCAAACCCAGCCCAGAGCTGTCCCCACAGCACTGCAACTCAATGCACCGTGTTTTCTCTTGAGGCCAGGGTCAGCAAATGAAACCAGACCAGGCAGGGAAAGTGGGTGGTGCATGACTGCACAACCTCACTTACGAGCTCTGCTCTGGAATTGAAACACACATGATAGCTAGAATAGTTCTTAAACAAACATAGTAGTGGAATCTGCATTTTACTTGATCTAGTTCCATCAATGAAAGCAAGACTTCTGAAACCCCTTTAAAATCAACCCTTTGATTATTCTTTGCAAATTTCAAGCAGCTCCTTGGACATGGTCATCCACAAGTCATGAGTCGCTTAAGCTTCCATGCCTCCCTTGCCTTGTCTGTCACCTCCCGCTTCTGCTGCATGCAGTGCCAGCTGGGGGTCCTTCTCTGCTTTCACTGTACCAGAAGGTCACATGAAGCATTAACCTTCGAGCCAAGGAAGGTCATACACATGTATTTCAAAGATTTCAGCACCATTTTTCCTCTGCTGCTGCCACTGTCATGCATGGATACCTAAGTGTGTGAGTGTTAGTGGCTTTGTGACATCCAGATATCCCTAATGCTGTTGAACCCACCCTTTGTTTACCTTTAGCTTCCAAGCAGCACCCTGCACATGCATGGAGATGCATCTCACCCATCAGGTGAATTCTGGGGCTCCCAGTGCATCAAAGTCTCTCCCTCTGCTCTCTTGACCCATGTAAAACCTGCTAATTTGTGGAAACTTCTCTTTAAAGCTGCCTCCTGTATTTACAGCTCCCTGTACAGAACCAAGACATGAGCCTGGGTACAAACCTAAACAATTCTCACAGCCTCATCTGCCCCTTCCAGCATTCAGCTCCTTATTCCTGGACCCATTTTGTCAACCGGCTCTCCTCACCCAGGGCTGAGTCCCTCAGAAGGAGCTCAGGCTCCTGCACAGACAGATTTCCAGCAGTTGGTCCTGCCCACCAGTCCAGCAAAGGTGAAGCCCAGAGATGGGTATAACTGAGGCTGCCACCCCTTCTGTAGATTCTGATGAATCTACATCATCTTGAGCTGAGAAATTCTTCTCTCTATTCACATTCTCCATAGTTTCCTAAAGTATTTCCTAAATCTCTTTAAAATTTCACAGAATCCAGCATTATCCACCCCCTATTATGAAGATTCCTGTCTTCAGTCCATCTGGCATTCTACTCTGCCAGCCTCAGAAGTCCACCTGAGCTACTTTTAACTCCCTTCCTAGCAGCCAGCTTGATGTCTGAGAGCTACTGACAGTCTTGTAGTGAAGAAGAATTAATTAAATGAAGGGCAGATAAACAAGGAAGTTGGAACCCTCTTTCCATGTACAAAACAAGGAAGTCACAACCTCCAAAAAGCTAATATATGCGATTTTTCTTCATAGATGCTGATAGTCCTTCATAGATGCTGATAAACCAGTAAAATAAGTTTGTATCAAATGTCATCACTGAAGTTTTACAAGAAAGAAGTCATCCCAGATACTACATCGTGGATGAAGTTCTCACAAATAGATAGAGATGTGTTTGCTTCAAATTGCCATTAAATAATAGGGTATCATTTTATTTTCCAAATGCTACAGTTAGAAGGCCACTAGATAGAATGATTTGGAAACACAGTTTAGTTGGTTCTTTCATTCTTTCTTTCTTTTTTTCTTTCTTTCTTTTCTGTTTCCTTTGTTTGTTTTGTTTTCATTATTAAGGGTTAAGCCCAGAGGCACTCTGTCACTGATCTGCATTCCTTATCCTTTTGTATTTTAGACAGAATCTTGCTAAGTTATCCAGACTGGCCTCAGACTTGAGGTCCTCCGAACTCAGCCTTTTGCACAGCTTGGTTCTTACATTGCCGACCCTCTGTTGATTTAACTGTGATGATCTGAATTTATACTTCCTCCTTATATGAGCCCAGTGAAGCTCCTCTTAGGTTAGTCATTGCGGGAAATTTTAGAGTGCTACCTTCGTTACTTTCTTGTTACTGGGACAAAATATCTGACATCTATAATTTAAGGGAGAAGTTTATTTTAACTCACAGTTTTGGAGGTTTCAGCCATGGTCGGCAGGCACCAAGACAGACAGGTTGGCAGAGGGACGTGGCAGAGGGAAAGGTGCTCAACTCACGGCAGCCAACAAGTAGAGAGAAGGAAGGGAAGAGCCACGGACAATAATACACCTTTCCAGGTTGCACCCCCCAGGGGCCCACCTCCTACCAGGACCCACCTCTAATAGAATACACTATTTAGCTACTGAACCCATCTACCCAGATATAGCATCCCTATGATCCAATCACCCTCCAAGTACTTTTGGGGGATATTTTTTTATCTAAAACATAACAAATGCCTAGAGAGATTTTAAAGTATATGTCTGTGCCCTGAGAGAAGTCAGACATTCTTAAATTTACTGGTTATTAAAAATAAAAGGTAAAAAAAAAATACTCGCCACTTAAAAGATGCCTGACAGAAGTAAATTGTATGTGGTAAAATGTAAAGGGCCCTGGCTGTGAAGAAATACAACCAGGCTCACAGCCAAGTGCTAGGCTTGTGTTAGTTCTATGTCTTGGAGCAATAGCCTTCAATTGCTTCAGTATACTGAGAATCATAATCTGGGAAAATGGACCTTCTCATCTCACCAGCAGACAATAAGCCAGTGACCTTTAGATGTGCATGTTCAGACACACAGCAAAACAAAAAGGGGGGGGGGTACTATGTTAATCAAGTATTGGTAAATAGGCAACAATTTTATTGTTTAATATGATGGCCTCAGCCTTTGGATGAGAAGATTTTAAGAGGGAAAAAGATATGCAATGAAGAAAAGGTGGTGGTGGGGGGAGTGGCCAGGCATGGTGGTGCTTGCCTGTATTCCCAGCACTAGGCAGGCTGAGTTAGGAAGAGGATTGCTGCAAGTTTGAAGTCAGCCTGGGCTACAAAGTGAATTCAAGGCCAGTCTGCACTGCATAGTGAAATGTTAAAAAAGACAAAAAGAAACAAAAAGATATGCAATGACACAGTGCCATATAACAGGAATTTTGGCTTTGGAAAGGACCTAAGGGAATGTGTATCCCAATTCTCATTCCCAGTTACTCATTTTGTACCAAAGGAAACTGAGGCACAAAGTATTTAATTTGAGAAGTTTGTCGATGTCTCACAGCATTATCCTGAGAGGTGGGACTAGAACACAGATTTCTGCTTACCATCTCCAAGAAACCTGTGTTTACATCCTAAAAGCTGTGCCATTTCTACAGTCCTGTGCCTACAACCCATGCAGAGCATACTGTCCCCTTTGACTGTCTCTTTTAATAACTAATCAGGTTATTGCAATACCTTACCTTTGCGGTATGGAGACCTGGCCAAATACCCAGAGAAGTGCCATCAACTCAAGTTCGCCTTTTCCATTTATTCATTAAACATTTATCTGAGGTCTTACTTGCACTCAAGAACTATGCTAAACCCTGATTTTTTAAAAATCTCAGTACTTAGAATTTTCTTTTAGGTGGGGGATTTAGACTCATAAACGAACGCTCTAGCTGGGTGTGATAGTGCACACCTATAATCCCAGCACTAAGGTAGGAGGAGGCTAAGGTAGGAGGATCACCAGAAGTTTGAGGCCATCCTGGGCTACATAGTGAATTTGAGGCCAGCCTGAGCTGAAAAACAAGACTCTGTCTCAAAAAACCAAAAATAAATAAATAAATGAATAAATGAAATAAACCACTGCCCAGTGCTTTGGAACAATGGCCTTCAGTTGCTTCACTATATTCAGAGAAAATAAATGTAAAAATCCCCATGTAGTTGGGGAAGTTTTGAAGCAGATATCAGCAGACTACAATGGAAGCATGGAGGGGAGACACGACAAGCAACTGAGGAGAAGTTTGATCGATTCCTACTTCATCTGGACAGATGACAAGTTGTTATGTTAAAAAAGTAAAAAGCCAACTAGGAAGAATGGATATCTTTAACTATTAAAATCTGCAGCGATGTTGTTTTGTGATTGCCGTTTGGACAGCTCACACTTGCCTACTATACACTGTCATATTTTGATCCTTAGAACTCTGATGTGAACACAGAGTTCTGTTGAAACACCTCAAATCTATGACAGCAGCAGCTAATTAACCTCTCTGTGTCTCTGTTTCCTCATCTATGAAGTGGAAGTGACAATAGTAGTGGTAGGCATATTGTGAAGATTAAATGAGTCAGAACATGGCAAGGGGTCACAGCAGTGTGGGGGACAAAGTTAACGTCCAGTAAATGCTGGAATATTCACAAGAAAGGACCTGTCACTGAAAGCTCCCTGCTAATGTAAGTACCTGAGAGCAAGGGAGGAGGTGAGGAAAGTTGCCTCAGTCGGGGCCACCCAGGAAACTGAAGCAGAAGGATGTGTACACATTAAGAGGTTTATCTCAAGCTCACTGATGAGATTCGTGAGGTCTGGCGAGGACAGTCTGCAATCTGAGGACAGGCCATCAGGAAGGACAGCATGGGAATTCCAGGGCAGGGGCAGGAGCTTCAGCCCACAGACAGAGTCTCTTCTTGTTCAGAAAAGCCGCGGTTCTCCCCTGAAGACCTTTCCCTGGACTGTGTCAGGCCCTCCCAGAGGTTGTCAGCCAATCCTTACCTTTATAAGATACATGGTTTGCAAATATTTTCTGTTCCATACATTGCCTCGTCATTTTGTTGATTATTTTATCCTTTGCTGTGCAGACGCTTTTTAGTTTGACATAATTCTACTTTCTTCTGTTGTTTGTGCTTTTTTTACTTTTGTTGTATTTATTGTTTATTGGCACAATTTAGATATATGTAATGATCACATTCATCATAGTGAACACGTATCTGTACATGGTATGTCTTAGTTCCTCTTTTTTTTCCTCCCAGTTCCCTCCCCTCCCTTCAACCCGCCTACCCCTCCTTATTTACAAAGCTTTGTTCCTATTGTCTCTTTTTTTCTCATTCACCCCCCCAACTCCCCTTTCCTTTTGAACAATTTTTTCCTTTTTCACAATATTTATTACTAGGGCTAGGGGTTCCATCCAACCTAGCTATTCCCCCTTCTTGGTATCTACCCCCCAAAAATTAAAAGCGTCACACCAGAACAATATATACACACCCAAGTTTATAACACCACAGTTTGTAATAGCTAAATCTTGGGAAAAAACTAAATGCCCATCAACCAATGAAGGGATAAAAAAGATGTGTTTTTATACAGTAGAGTACTACTCAGCCATAAAGAAGGATAAACTTGAGGTATTTATAACTAAATGTATGTAACTTGGGATTATAATCATAAGTGAAATAAATCAGACACACGTGTCAGTATTGCATTGTTTCTCTTATGTGAGAAACTGAAAGTACCTGTGCTTTTGGGGTGAGATTTAAAATATCATTATCAAGAAGTAGGTCAAGAAACTTTTGTGTTTCTTCTTAGAATTGTGTAGTTTGAGGGCTTGTGTTTATATCACTGAACTATGATGAATTGGTATGTGATAAGGGTTTAATTTCATTGTTCTACATGTGAGTATACAAGTTTGATATGTGTGAAGTGCTCAGAGTAATTTCCAGCATGCAGTGAGCACCATGTACTTTTTACTATTACAACTTGCTGCTTGTGTGGCAGTGGTGAAATCAAGGAGGCGCTGGGTGACCTTGCAGAAGTCTCTGTTGGCATCTTCCTCTTCTGTAAGCTGAGTTGAGTGCATCCTTAGTTGAACTTCAACACTTTCAGATTCTGCACCTAAACTCCTTTGTGAGACACAAGGATTTGAGAGGGTTTCTGGCTTGGAGGGAACTTTAAGCTGCTGAGCTCTCACAGATGTGTCAAGGCCTTCTTATGGATCCACACCCAGAATTCTGCCTCTGACTGCTTTTCTGCAGGGTGGTTGATCTGTTTACTTTTCACCAAGATGCGCTCCTTTGTCAGCTGCATCAGAGCTGTCATATTTCAGCTTCATGACAAAGCTTGAGGGAAGCAGTGTTTTTGTTTGTCTGCTTCACGGTGTCTTCCTTCCTCTGGGATCCCTTCTGAGAAAGGTCAAAAAAAAAAAAATCTGCCACTGCTGCGATGGGAAATGCCAAAGACTGAAGAAACAGGGCTCTCGCACAAGCTGCGCTGTTTGCTGCGGAGGCCCCCAGGGAGCACCCTCAAACCTGGCTCTTCTCCCAGCTCAGGGAGGTTCAGTGGTCACTGGCTTTCTCCCTCAGTCAGAGAACAGAGTATAAACATCCTGAGTGCTGTGGTTGGCAGCTGAAGGAGGCAGAGTGACTAAACCCCGAGTGAGGGAAATGTAAGAGGGCACAGAAGGACTGACAGGGCATATGCCCCTTCTCCTAAAGAAGATGGGCCTCACTCTGTTTGCAAATGCAGGGGAGTGTTTAAAAGGCTGCTTCTACTTCCTTTCTCTTATTTGCATCTGCCCCCTTGGCCTTTTTATTTCCTCATAAGTAGAAAAGGTGGAAAGGTAAGTCTCTGAGCACAGACTCAGATACTCCGTCTGTACTCACTGAGGACAAATTATGAACCTTATGAAGGGTAGATCTCAAGAACCACACTTCTTCCTGGGTCCACTGATGGGTGTGGCACCCACATGATGCAGACGCCTCTCCAGGGGCCTCTTCATCCAGTCTAGCTGACAACGGAAGTCAACTGGCTCAGTTATGTTATCACCGCAGAGGCTGAGGTCTGCAGGGGTTTATTTCTTGAATACACACACATCCACCACAGCTCACTCCCTGAGGGCCTCAGAACAGCTACGATGTTGTTGCTCACCAAGGCATAGGGAGAATGAAACTTGTAAATCATGCTGCAGCTCTTAAATCTTCCTTCTGAAAATGCTGTTTTTTCCTTATTCCACCAGACAATGCAAACCAGATGGCCACTGCCAAACCCAAAGGGACAAAGAAGTGCAGTCCTACTGTGTGATTGGAAGGAAAACCAGGTGCATTTAGTAACAACACTAGAAGTTAACTTTATAAACTCCAGGGTCAGTTTATTAACCAAAATAATTTTCAGACCTTCAAATGATAGTAATTTATTTACGGCATCTGCCAATTGAGTATACATATAATGATCAAAAAGTATAAATTAAGTAACAATTCTGAGTTTTAATTGTAACTATCTAATTTTCTATGGTCAAAAAACTAAATGAAAGAACATGAATTCAGCTCCATGTTGCTGCAGAAGTTAAACCCCCTGCGGTGTTTCTGCGGAGTTCCCCTCCTAGGACTCACCTGTGGAGCTCTGGCTCCACCCTCCTGCTCCCACGCAGTTTGCAGCCATGGCTGTGGGCCAGCTCACACCGCTCTCTGGCCTGCTTTGCTCTAAAACATGGGCATGGCCTTCTCTCTTATCTTCATGTCACCATCTTCACAGTGCCCTTGTGGGTAGTGCATTCACTGGTGTCTCAGAATTAATGGGGGAGGGGGAGGGAGAAAAAGAGATACCGCAGATTCCAAAGTTTCTTCTGTCTTACTTTCTCCTACCGCAATCCTGGACTCTGTGTTAGTTTTCTGTCACTGCGGCAAAATACCTGAGATAAAGAACTTAGAGATAAGGTTTATTTTGGCCCACATTTGTGGAGGTTTCAGTTTGCAAATGCAGGGGAGTGTTTAAAAGGCTGCTTCTACTTCCTTTCTCTTGAGTAACAATTCTGAGTTTTATTTGTAACTATCTTCCCTTCTCAGCTGACCTATTGCTTTGGGCTCTGTTGATACAGCACAGCATGGAAGGAGCACATGGCAGAGGGGGCCTATTCACCCCATGGCAACCAGGAAGCAAAGAGAAAGGAAAAGGAGGGTCTGGGGTCCTAATATTTCCTTCAAGAACATGTCCTCAGTGACCTCACTTCCTCCCATTGGGCCCTATCTCCTAAAGGGCCACCGTCTTGCATTCCTACCATAGGCTATAGACCAACTCTTTAACATAGGGGCCTTTGGAGTCATTCAAGATCCACACCAGAGTGGGGAGAGGGTGTTAAAGGGATGAAAAAGCATCCATTCCCCAAAACAAATATAACACTTATATACTGCAAACACAAATCTTTAAAAAAGATTCACGTGGTAGCAGTCTGTCTTCAGCCCTCTGATGAAACATTCCCTAATTTCTCCTTAACCCACACCCCTGGGTCTCACCTCTGCTTCTCTGGTCACCATTCAGCCCTTCCTTTTCTCACCAGAATGCTCTAACTCCCTTTGTTTAACTTCTTCCACTCGGCTTTATTCTGATTCATTCCTTCCTCACTGAGACATTTATTAATGTTTTCTTGGCAAAAGAATTATCTAACAATTTCTTCAGAGATAGAAGCTGAGGAATTAGTTTTTCTTTAAAAAGAAAGAACTCAGCAAATGCTTTCCACTCCTATAACATACCATTTTAAAACACTGTAAAATATTGTAAGCATAGATTATAAAGTTGGAGATATTGAGGGAGTCATATCATAAAATACCTTGGAAGACCTATTAAACTATTCATTTGTATTCCATGCAGGTAATTAACATAATTAGTGGATGATTGGAGTGAAGCAGTACAAGGGAAGCCAGCAGACAGTTGCAGTAGCCCAGGCTAGGAAGGAGCAGTAGGTAAAGAAGTGCTGGTGTCAACCCATAGTCCGGAGAAACAGTGGAGAGGACCCTGGTCAGGGGAAGTGGTAGGAATGGTGCCCAGTTCCCTGTGTGAAGCAACTGGATGTGTGTTGGTGGAATCCCCTGTGACCAGAAATCAATCAGTAGGAATACATTTCAGAGGAAATTCATACTTCATTTTGGACATGATGTGAGGTGTGATTAAACAATATGGTGAATGTACAAATTTTAAAAATGTATTGCAGTAAGCGACTCACTGCCATGAAGCTCCCTCAAAGTACTCCCCTTCACTGTGAACACACTTATCGCATCATCTCTGCCACTTCTGAGGCAGTTCTGGAAGTCCTCTTTCGTGAGGTCTTTAGTTGTGGTGTTTTGGCTGCCCCGATGTCCTAAATTGCTTCAAAATGTCCACCGTTCATGATCATTTTGACTTTGACGAAGATCCAAAAGTCACACAGTACCAGATCCAGTGAATAAAGCAGATGAGACTAGAGCATAATGTTTCTATTTGACAGAAATTGCTATGAACATTTGATCAATGAGGCATGATAGAAAAGCATGGAAAATTTTTAAATTAAAAATTTTATTACAGCAAAAGACACATTTCCATTAATCTCCCTCAAAATACTCCTTCTCTTTGAACACACATCCCATCATTTTTGGCATTATGACTTTTACTATAATCAGTTTTCTTTATTTAAACATTTAGCATATTTTTAATCATGGCTTCTGTTTCACTGAAGATCTCTGAGACATCGCACATGATCTGGGAACAGATTTACAATCAAGTTTTCAGACAATAGGACCTGTACCCGGAGGGAAGACCAGGCTGTCTCTCTTCGGTCCCTGGTATTATAGGGGAAATTTCTGAGGAAAAGGCCCCCTTGCTGTATTGATCTTAGTTGTGTGTGACTTCGTTGTCGCACTCAGTCGTTGGCTTAAAGTGGAGAAGTGGTATCTAAAATCTTTCAGACCTCAGTCAAACCTTCACCTAGGAAAAAAAATACTGAACTTCCTCCTTACATAGACATGTGACCAAGCAGAGGGATTGCTCCTGACTTCAACACTCTGCAAAGCATTGCTTGGGTGCCCAGAATTTAGTCTTAACAATTCTAGAAGGGGCTTTCTTGTTAGAAGTGAACAGTCACAGCTTGTATATGATGGATGCCTGATATTTACCGATGTGGCTATTGTTCACCATCTTCTGTCCATTTTCATGTGGGTAAAAGTGTCACTTTTTTTGCCTTCTTACTCATTTATCGGCATTGCTGTTTTGCTCTCAGAGAGAAAAAAAGTGTGATCAGTATGACCCCATTTAAGTCCCTGACAGAAGCTGTTCACTGTGGAAGCCTCGGGCTCAGGTAATCAGGCATCTGGTTGCGGCTGTAAACCAGGGACACTTTCCACAATGGGGAAAAGAGCATCAGAATCAGAGGCAGGACACCTGCTTTCAGATCTTGGGTTGTAATTCACTAGATGGTCTTATTGGCAAGCACTTATGTCCTGTGGGTCTTACTGGCCTTATCTGAAAAATGCACACATCACTGTAGTCACTACTGCATCACAAGTTTGTTTGGGGATTGTGGCCACAAAGGCCAGGAAAGAGTGGAGAAATCACGGGGGATGTTATATCCCACAAGTCACAACCCCAGAGTACTGGGCTTTTCTCCCAGACCATATGACTTTCACCTACCTTTTTCATCAAGTTCAGGTCATTCTTTTCTCGTTTGCAGTGCATAGTGTGGGACTGGGACTCCAACGGAAAGCACGACTTCATTGGAGAATTCACCTCAACGTTCAAGGAGATGAGAGGAGCAATGGAAGGGAAGCAGGTACACAAACCACCCATGTTACCCCGACCCTTCTCTATGACTCATCCTTAGCACTCAGTTACAAATGACAAAGACAAAACATAAATACATGGTTCAGTCTCCTGATAAAGGAGTGTGGTGACACGAGATTTAGCACAACCCCAACCCACGGTGCTGTGTGGCCTTGATCCAGACACTGCAATGGCAAGCAGAAACACAGTGACGATACCCAGGACTTGGAGGCAGATTTATTTACATTGATGGGCACTGATCGGGATCCTTCCCAGAATATCAGGCCCCGATCTCTGGTACTGTAGGGCTTATATGAGATATTCAAGCAGGAAGTACAGAGGCAGAGTGGCTTGTCAATTGGCGATTGGTTTATACAATGTGTGTCACAGTGACCAGCTATGCATCACAAAGACCAGCCATTTCTAGCAGTCAAAAGCAACCGAACTGGAACAAAATCTATTACCTAGGCAACTAAAAACTTGAAGTATCCTGGCTGGGGGAGGCATTTTTTGTTACAACATTACCTCCAAATGATAGTTCTCCATCAGTAAAATAGAGAGGTTAGATAAGAAATTTTCTAGTTTCCTTTAATTGTGTAGTCTTGGAAAAGTAATTGAATTTTTCTATATCTCATTCTTCGCACCTCAAATATAGTGGTGAGAATGATCCCTACTTCACTGGACTTAGTGAAGGTTAAACGAGCACCTGGCCAGCACTTCCAAAAAACTGGCTGTTAGCAGAAGTATTCCTCCCAGTTCTACATTTATGTGACTTAGTAACATGGGTAACACATCTAATGCTTGGGAGAAATTATTTGAATCTACCAAATTTTATTATACAAACCAGATTTTCCTGTAGTTCCATAGTTTCACTCTTCCATCTTTGATACCAAGACACGTACCCAAACCCGACCATATGCCACAGAGACACAGTGTGCTACGCCTACCCCAAGACCTAAACCCCGTGTTTCTCTCAGACACACGTGCCTTGTCACCTGGGCCCTGACCTCACAGGCTTCCTCCTACCTTCACATCTTCCAATCACAGTACCTGAGTCTCTGCCTGAGAGCTTTTCCTGGCTGCTAGAGCCTCTCTCACCTGTATCCAAAGCAGGCAGGCAGTGTGTAAGGAGGTCTCATACTGTTCAAGAGGTTCCCCTCAAAAAGCAACTAATGTGTTTTGAAGTATAAATACCCCAGCTTTCTTGCCCTTAAGATGGGAGAACTCTGAGGTTCGTGCTCTGTATAGCTTTCCAGAGTTCACTAGAAGAAATAACTCTCACTGTCCACAATAGTAACTGACTTAATAATACGCCCTTCCTTGGCTGTCTCCTCTAATTCCCCACTCCTCCATTGGTGCTTCCTGGTACTACCTTCCAGAGGACCTGCTTTTACTTATGTCCTAGCCTAAGAATCTACCTCTGGGGGAACTCAACAGAAGGTACTTATAATCTTCACTTGATCTTAGCCAAAGGGCCGAGAAGCAATGGTATTTATCATTCCTATCTCAGAGTCCACTGCCCCAGTGGAGTAGAAGGGAGGGACAGCAGAGAAGAGGGCTCAGGAACTTCTAGAAAGGTCTCTTCTCTTGGAGAAATCATAATTAAATGGGGGAGGGGAGGCGAAGGAGGAGAGGGAAGGAAAGCAGGAAGGGAGTGGTTGTTTAAAAAATACTGCTGGAGATGTTCTGATTTCAGACTCTGTTTTAGCTCTTTTCTTTCCTTCATCAAAGAATCCCAGATTTTAAAGCAGTATAGAGGCCTCTTGGCCTGTGCAGGTCTTTCTCTTCCAAGCCAGTAAGTAGTTACTCAATCCCTGATGGAACCACATCAATGAGGAGAATCTACAGTGTGATCTGCTGCTGAGTAGTCAGTTACACAAAACTTCATGTCTAAAAGGAACAGTGACTATTTCCAGTATCTGGGTCGACAGTTTGGTTGAGACACAGCCTTACCATGCCACATCCTGCCCACTCAGCTCCCAGGCGTATGTACCGCAGCAGGGGAGATGGCTAAGACAGATATCCCCTTCTGTGCGTGGACTGCAGATCTCCAGACCTTTTCTCCCCTCTGCCACCTCATTGTCCCTATGAATAATAGAAAGCAGTTGTACCTGCCAGTCACTAAATTTATCACTAGGTTAATCATTCAATTCCCATGATAATCCTGAGATAGGTACCATTAAAACCCCATTTTGCAGAGAAGTTAACCAAAGCACAGAGGCGTAATTTGCCCAAAGTCACACAGCTAGGAAATGAAGGCATAAGAAGTTAAACCAGGAAGTCTGGTGTCAGAATCTCACTCTCAATTTCTCACCACTCCCCTACATGCAGCTAGGGCCCCCTTGTGCAGTGTGTCTACAGTAGCACCCAGGGACCTGGGCTCATGAAATGACTTGAGTTCTCCAGAGCAGGCCCTCATGCTGTGGCTTCTCTTATTGTAGGTGCAGTGGGAGTGCATCAACCCCAAGTACAAGGCCAAGAAGAAGAATTACAAGAACTCAGGCATTGTGATTCTGAACCAGTGCAAGGTATGTGTCCAACCCAGCTACCAAGCGAGGGCCACTTGGAGGAAGAGTTCCCATCACAGGAAAGGGATCAGGGGAAGAGAGAAAAAGGAAATGGGAGATCAAAAATGATCAAGATATACTGATATATGTACAGATTCCCCAAAACAAATGTAAATATTTGCATCACAAACAAACCAGTTGGGGCGGGGGAAGAGCTGGGCATGGCAGCACATGCCTGTAATTCCAGCACTCAGGAGGCTGAGGCAGGATTGCCATGAGGTCAAGACCAGCCTGGGCTATACAGCAAGACTATGCCTTCAAATAAAAGAGTTCAGGTTGACTTGTCACAGGGAGTGTCACAAAGTGATCTTTTAAAAATAAAAATCATAAATTCTATGTACTAGTGCTCATTAAAGAGGAACGTAACCAAAGTTGGTACTGGAGCTATGAGAGCCTAACACCATTGTCCTGTCCCCAAGGACAACCTTGCCCCCAAAGACAAGAGGGTCCTGGTCACAGATCTGGCTCTCCTCTGCTGAGGGCAGATCCAGAGAAAGACCTCAACTGGACAGCCAACATTTCTAGATACGTACTGTGTGCTTGCCACAGTGTTCAGTGCTTTGTATGTGGTTCCTCACTCATGCTGAAAGTGTAACTTGAAGGCAAGGCTGTGGAAGATCATTGAAGGATCCAGACATTCCTCCAAAGTGGCTCAAATTTGTAGAGAATCCCACATGTTAATGAGTGAACTTTTAAAATCCCGTTTAAGAGTAATTCTGCTGTTAGCTGAATACCTACACTGTGAGACTAATTATAATGCATCCTGTTTAACTTTTATCACAACCCTGAGATTTCTTCCTTCATCTGAGGTAATGCAGGCAGCTCAGAGTCACACAGGTGGTAAAATTAAGAACTGAATTACTGAGGTATTAGCCCATGTCTGTCTGACTCCACCACACAGGGATTGAATGTCACCCACATTATGCAAACACACACACACACACACACACACACACACACACACACAGATGCCCCTCAGTTGATCACGGGATTACATACCAGTAAACTCATAGTAAGTCAAAACTGCCTTCAACACACATAATTTACCAAATATAGGTTTACAATACAGTGCACTTTAATATTGGCCAAGTGGCTAGCAAGAAATTGTAACTCTAATGATATCCACCATTGGGAAACTGTTATATTGCATATCCTTGGTCTGAGGAAATATCAGAATTCAAACTTGGTTTTTACTGAGTACATGCCACTTTCAGACCATCATAAAGTAAAACAGAAAAAAATCATAAATCAAACCATTGTAAATTAGAGAATGACTGTGTACGTGCATCTCAGAGTCCTTCTCCCAGGCTGATCTCTCCATGACATCCCAAAGCTGCAGGATCACATCCTCAGATGACAAGAGAGTAAAGGAAAAGACTGACCAATCTGGCTTGTGTCATATGTCTACCCACGAACCACTCACTGTGACTAAGGGATAATGTGCTGTCCTTGGCCATCTGGGATCATTAACCATACTATTTCCTGTGTGTTTTGATGCTTTGGGGTCTTGGAGCCTCTGTATTCACAGAGGGACTACTCCTGGGATTAGCTAATTCCCAGAAAGCAAATAACTTGTCTCCTAACCTGTCCTTGATATGCAGAACAACCAGTCTCAAGCCCATACTTTCAACCACCCCCTTTAATAAATGCTCACATAACAAGCCTATTACTGCCCTGCTTTACATCACCTTGCGGACCAAGTATCAAACAACTAGATAGCACCTCTGTAGCTCAAAGCCTGCTGAAATAATTCGAAAGCACCCAGTCCTAAAACCTCTTAGCTGCTTATTTGGCCCCACCCATTCCTTTCTATGAAAATCATACAAAGCCTTTTATCCCAACTTTGCCCTCACTGTGCTTCCTGACTGACCCTGGTATTTCCCATGTGGCCTCTTCTGTGGCATGATAGCCCCCCCAACCCCACGCATTATTTGAGAAGCTGTGAATAGCAAGCTGTTCTTACAAAGGCTTTGTCTTGTGTCATTCAACTTACACCAGTACATATCCAATCCTGGGCATGTTCAAAACAGCCACGTAACCATCTTTGTGCCCAAAGAAGCAGGAGAAAAAGTCTAAATGAGCCAGTTCAATGCTTATCTCTCTCCTTTAGGTAACTATTCAGATCTTCTTGTTTGATCTTCTACAAGCTGATCTTATAGCTCAGTGCTCAAGAGTCATTGTGATTCACTCACTTCCAAGTTCATTTCTCCTTGATACTGTCAGGCAGCATTGTCCTAAGGAAGCTAAGAGCAGGCAGTATTCAGAGGGCTAATTGAACATCAACCCTGAGGAAAGTCTGCCTGTAGGTATGTGCCACCAGAGGTGGTATATTTAGAGACCAGCACAGGTTTGTGTGACTGTCTCGGACAAACATCCCTAAGCATCAGATGGAATCTGATCAGTGGAGGAAGAAGTTACTGTCTGTCCAGGTAGAAGAAGCCACACTGTAAGGTCTATGACTGCAGCTACATGTCTGTTTCTGTCACTACTATTCCTCTAGCATCTAGCACCATCATAGCTGGTGCTCAATGAATGCTTGATAAAGAAATGAATGTCCCCAACTAAGTAGCAGAATCACAAAGAAGCAGAAATTAAGACCAGAAACCAGAAAGGTACATGAGAATGCAGATGATGGTCACTGGCAGAAAGCAACAGCCATACTGGCCCCCACTGTAGAAGTAAAAGGATGAACTATCCAGTCTATAGAAGTAAAAGGATGAACTATCCAGTCTAGACTTCCATAACATGAATCCCAAATCCACCACTTACTATGTGATCTTAGTTTTGGTTTTCTCCTCCATAAAATGGGTAATTATACCCAATTATAACACCATCTTCATAGGATTATTCTTACAATGAAATGAGATACAGGATGTTAAATGCCCGGCATACCGTAAGTGCTCAGTAAATGCTAGCTATTATTGTTCATGGCAAGGGAAGAGTTAACTAGCTGGAAATTTCCAGTCAAAACTTTTACATGTAGTTGTATCTTAAAGCCACAACCTACATATTAAGAATGTTACCAAGACTGAAATTTAGGCACAGGCAAGAAAGACTGAAGTCAAGAATGAGACACTATTGGTCCTAAAAAGTAGTGACTCTGGACATTGTAGTTTTGGTCTCACCCCATTGATAGAAGTTGATTAGAATGATGCATAAGCCAAAAGAAAGGGGAGCAAGAGGTGGGAATTTGCAGCCTTTACAGACCTATTGGTATTGGTTGACATTGCTTTATTTCTCTCTTATAACGGAGCAAAATTGCCTGGCCCATTTTTTTTCACAGGCCTTTTGCTGCCCTTTCCTCTGGTTTAGCAGTCTATCTGCCTTCAACAGGTAAAGAAACAGACTTTACTGTGATTAACTCAGCTTCCTCTCCTCTGATGCAGATCCACAAGATGCACTCCTTCTTGGACTATATCATGGGCGGCTGTCAAATCCAGTTTACAGTAAGTCCTTCCATGTTTGTTCTTTTTCAGGGAGTAAGGGATGGAGGGGTGCTAGGTTTGGGAGCGTGAAGGTGTAAGTCTATTTAAACCCTGGCTCAGCTTTGACTAACTCATTGCTGAAATACTGTACGGAGTCATGTGTTTAAGATGAGTTCATTCTCTTGTTTTCTCCAGTGAGTGTGGTTCTCAGCATCTCATCAGAAAATATGTGCCCCTCAACCTCAGGGGGTTTGGCGAACCCTCAAAGTTTCCCATTCCTTGAGTAACTACTAGGCATGAAGCCAGATTCCCATCACCTGGTGAAGAATGGGCAGGAAGTGAGCTATTGCAGTAAATTCTTCTGAGCTAAGGCAAATGCCCTGGCTGTGTTCTTGTGACCAGAACACAAGCACAAATGTCATACCATGATTAAGCCATGCAAGCATCTTTCTAGGCAATGAAAAGCTGAATTTGAAAGATTGGAGAACAAGGTTGAAATAAGGTTGAGACATAGTAGGTGTCTAATCTCAGCAGGTGGTTTGAAGCTCATCTCCAACATGTAATCTGTATATTCCTTATGTGTGTTTGGGTGGATACAATCACACTTTTTAAAGTACCTGCCACATCAAGCTTGTGAGTCCATGTGCCTTGGAACAGCTTGCCTTCTCTGGCTTAATATGAAGAATATTCCTAGGTTTAGGCAGATGCACCCTCCAGAAAGAAAATACTCAGATGGCAAAGGATAGATATGCTGAAATCCAAATCCATAGGAAAGCAACACAGGTGTAAGTAAGAGAGATACAATGTGTCTGATGTATGTTTCTCATCTTACAGACTGGAGCTCAGAAGCTGAGCCCTCTTTGGTTCCCTGGACTGGCTCATTTATATGAAGGAAGCATGGAAAATGGGTTTTATTTTTTGTACCCAACAAAATGTCTTACTGGGACTAAGGATGGTGGTGATTAACACACTAAACTGGGGAGTCCTGAGGGGCTGAGACAAGTGATCACTTGATAGTCTCATGTCTCCTTTGTGAGGAGATTGTTCTCTGTTCTAATCTCAGAAAAACCTACCTGTATCCTGCCTATACTCAGGATATTGCTTCTTTATCCTTGAATTCTTACAGGAGCTAGTCATTTGGTCACTTCCTTGTACCCTACAATTCCCTAATCTACAGCCACCCCACCCTCCTACATGCAGCATGGCACATATAGAGGTTGGCAAACACTTTTACTGTGAGCACACACATCTACCACCAGCTGTCCTGTGGGCTCATTGCTGCTCTGGTTCTATACAAATGGAAGCAGGGAAGCAAGCAATGTCATCAAGGAGAGCTACTGCAGATAGTTTCCCAAGATGTTAAGCAAAGGAGTGATTTCAGAAAACTATTTATAGGTTTTTCAAAGGAAAGCTCTATTGATTTCAGTTTGTTTTAGATTCTGTAAAGCCTATACTCTTGAATAACTCTTTATTCAACCTTCAAGGCTTGCTTTTCCCTTAGTCTTGGACTGCAAAGAATCAGCTCCAACAAAAACAGGAAGTTTAACCCCAAGGTGTTCCCAGTTTCACTTCCTGACTCTTGGATATCTCCGTGGCCTACCTGATTGCCTCTCCTTGCTTCTTTTCTTTCTACCTTTGCTGACCTCTGCACCTGGGAAAGTAGCACCTCAGTGTTTGTCAGCAGCAGCTCCCGCAGTCCCAGCCTCTCATCCCCTGCCCTGCCAGCTGGTAGACCTGTGAGGAGTGTGGGTGGGCAGAATAGTCTGGAGCAAAGAAGGAGAAGCAGGAGAATGTACTGTACCCATAAATGCAGAAGAGAAGGGGACAGGCCATCAACAGTCCTTGCCGCAAGGCCCCTTTTCCTGTAGGATATCAGGTTCCAGATTCAGAGGGAGATTGCTAGGTGTTCTATTTTGAGCGTTCTATTAAAGAAAGTATAACATGTCATTTTCCTTCAAAATTATGAATTTCTCCCTCATCATAAATTTCTTATTGCTCAAGCAGTAAAAGATAATGTAAATTAGAAGTTATAATGAAAACAGTTAATAAAAATTAACGCATCATTTAAATTGGCTTGGGAGTGTTTATTTTCTGCTAAGTAATTTCATTGAAACCATTGGGCAGCATGACAGAGAAATGAGAAGAGACGAGAAGTGAGGAGGAACAGGCTTCTTGGCATGGAGATGGGCAGAGAGCATGGGGGTTGGGGGAAGAGTTTTACTGAAGCAGTTGCACTGCTGAGCCTTCCAGGAGTGAACCTCCCATTAGTACCTAATATCACCCATGGCTCCTGAGCCAGCCCAGGACTTTATCCAACACAAACTTTCTGTCTCCCTGAGGAAAGACCTTTGGGAGCCACAGGTGCCGAAGTTCTGGATGCTTCCCTTTCCTCCATCTGGTCCACTCCTCTTCCTCGCCTCTGCCGTCTGTCCCCTAGGAGCTGACCTCTTTAGAGCCACTAGTCAGGGACTCTTGCTCTCAGTTTTTAGTTGGGTTTAATCAAGGAGAGGCACCCATTAGAGGTCAAGAACGAGGTGAAAGCACTTATCCCCCAGCTTTCAGCCTTCCAGGGGTGGTTCTGCTTTCCCACAGAAAAGTGTAGAGACTGTCACCAGCACAGTCACAGGACTAGGAGAAATTGTTATAGATGCTGGTGCTTCCAGTTTAACCTAAGAGTTTCTCTTCAGACACCAGCCTGCTCAAAATGCTTATTTGAATTATAATGCATTAAACTCTAAACTTTCAAGGGAAGATCATTTTTAAGGAAAGGAACAAATTGGGTGACTAAAGAGGACACTGGGGTTTTGTTTTTAAAACACTCCCCCATGAACCTTTTGGTTTTAAAACACCCCCTTAAGAACCTGTGTTCATGCATCTGTATATTCTAAGGGTACCTCATTTGTGTTAATATAAGTAAGCAGGATGTGCTTAGGAGAGTGTTACAGAGCATTTGGGAATCAGAACTTTAGGGGATCTGATTTTGACACAATCTGGTAGGTAATGGAATGTTCCAAAGGTCATGAATTGACATTGAAGCAATAGGCATGTGCTTGAGTGTATCTGGGAGTATTTGCCAAAAGGCATTGATGGTGATGAAGAGAGTATGAAAGATGAAACTTGAAGAAATTAAAGCCCAAGGCAGCAAATCTGGTGACAGATGGGAAGGATTGGGCTAGTGTGTCAGCAGGAGGAGAAGCACTGCAGAAAGTCCAGCAAGAAGCACTCACTGGGGCCTCAGCGGATGGCACAGTGAGGAGACTGACAGCAAAGGAGGAGCATGAGTCCAGGAAAATGAGGGGATTTTATGCCTGGCAAACAGAGCATGCCAGTCTGGCCACAGAGATATACAAGTCAGGAACAGGTCAGGCAAGAGGATGAATGTGGTTCTCCAGAAATGGAAATGGTTTCAGGTACCACAGTGGAGATAGTACTTATAACTATGAACCGAAGTTTCAAGGAAAAGGTGGACTTGTACATGTATGAGTGTGGCTATAAATGCCAATGAGAAGAATACAGAAGGACAAAGGACCTGAGAACATGAAATAGAAGAAGAACTCCAACTGATAGCAGGTAAAGCAGTAAGAAAACAGATATTAGTGGAGCAGAAGCTCTAGGAGAGGGCAGAAACACCAATGCCTGAGAGCATATATCACCTTCAAAACAACAATTTCAGCAGAATGGGATAAGTGAGACCCTGGAGTCAATGTGTAAACTGAAGGTAAGAAAGTGAACATAGTAGGTATGACTACTCATTCAAGAAGGCTTACAGCAAAAGAAAGACCAGAGGGAAATGAGGATGAAAATTTGAGGATTAAATGGAGGGAAGTTTTGGCTGAAAATCTAACCAAAGGCAGAGGAGACACCCCAGTGCAGGGAAAGAGATAAAAGATGCTAAAAAGATGCACATTTTTTGGTCAGTGAAACACTTGAGAATCTGATAAATGGTCTTTATCTTCTCACTAGAAAATACACACACCAAATTTTGCACAGAATATTTGGGACATCAAGGGCTCCCATCAGGACAATCTCTATGCCTCATAGGAATCCTTGATTCATGAAAACTCTAGAACAAGACTGTGGCATCACAGCCCTGGAGGAGGTGAGTGGCAGTGAAATGGAACTTTAGGGAGAGACTGGCCTTGGCACTTGGCACCCCAGCTAAAAATAAAATTTCACAAACAAAATAAAAATTATAGACAGCCCAGAAGAGACAGGCACCATAAGGCATCTGGAAAGAAAATGGTAGAAGAATTAAACAAAAGTTTCCTTTGAAAGCTATTGCTTTTTCAAATGACATAAAAATGTTCAGCGTTTGACATTTTGACATTCAAAATGTTACAACACAGATTTTCAAGCTGTAACCAACTTAAATGTGCAATGATAAGATAATGGCAATGTAAATTACAGTATTTCATTTAGATGTAATATGCTAAAGCCATTTTAAATTATAATTACATGGTTTAGGTAACATCATGAAGCCACATTTATGACATGGTGGGAAAAAAAGAACGTAAAATAGAGCTAATGTGTGGTAACAACTGAGTAAAAAGGAATACATGTACTCATTATAGTCTGAGAGTGTTCCCCAAAAAACACGTGTTGGAAACAACTGAGTAAAAAGGAATACGTGCACTCACTATAGTTTGAGAGTGTTCCCCAAAAAACACGTTTTGGAAACTTAACTCCCAAACCTATAGTGTTGGGAGGTGGGGTCTAAGGGACACATCTAGGTGATGAAGATGCCGCCATCGTGAGGGAGGAGTTCTGGTCATAGAAGGGCATGAGTCTGAGTCCACTCTCTCACTTGCTCTCACCACCTCTTGCCCTCTGCCTTCTTCCATGGCATAATGCAGCACAAAGGCCCTCACCAGATACCAGGATGGTGCTCTCAGACTGTCTAGCCTCCAGGACCATGAGTCAAATAAGTCTCTGTAGATTACCCAGTCGATGGCATTCTGTGACAGCAGCACCAAATGCATAAAGATAGTATGTAAAAGTGACTGTAGATAGGAAAAGAACAAGGACTTGCCAGTTTAGTGGAATCCTGGGTAACATTTTTTTCTCCTTGTTTTCAGATGACGAATTTGTCATCTTGTAATTTCTAAAAATTGAAGATGATAGTCTTTCCCATCTGATTTTACAGTCTATATTTAATAATAGAATATGATAAAATAAGCTTAATTTGACTTTTCCCAGACAGACCTTCAAGCCTAAAAATTAGATTACCTATTAAAGGTTCTCCTGAGAAATCTTTTTTAACTCTAACACATACTTACTGCTTCTTATGTCCATACCATGTCTCAGTTTAAACTTTTTTTATTTTATGAAAAAATAAAATAAAATTTCTTAACAAAATAATAAAAGAATATGAATATGTTTAGTACACTGCATATCGTTACCTTAAAAGTAGTTAAAGTATGAGACATAAGCCAAAAAGATTCTTACAAAAAAGGAACAAACATGAGAACATAAAACTTTCAATTAACTAATATAAACTAGTAGTATGAATAATACAAATTAACACGTATATGGAAATATTTTTGAAACAATAGGATGCATAATTTGGGGAAATATTTGAACTTCTCTCAACTTTCTGTTCATCTCTCTTCTATTTTGCTGTCTCTGTCTCTCTGTCTCTCTCTCATTTCTCATATAAGAGAAATCA
This sequence comes from Chinchilla lanigera, assembly GCF_000276665.1. Lineage (NCBI taxonomy): Eukaryota > Metazoa > Chordata > Mammalia > Rodentia > Chinchillidae > Chinchilla > Chinchilla lanigera. The sequence continues at coordinate 6,906,923 of NW_004955501.1, forward strand.
TGTGATATTTGAGCTCGTGTGTATGACTTATTTCACTTAACATTATGTTCTCAAGTTGCATCCAGGGGCTGGTGATTTAGCTCAGCGGCAAAGCGCCTGCCTGGCAAGCACAAGGTCATGAGTTCGGTTCCTGGTACCAGAGGAAAAAAAAAAAAAAAAAAAAAAAAAAAACAAAAAAAATCAAGTTGCATCCATTTACCTATGAATGCCTCAAGTTTATCTTTCTTTTGTTTTGGGAGGCCTAATATTTTGGTGGGTTTTATATATATATATATTCTTGATGTTAGTCCTCTGTGGAATAGCTGGTAAAAAATATTCCCATTGTGTAGTTGTCTCTTCACTCTGTTCATTACTTCCTTTGCTGTGCAGAAGATTTTTAATATGGTATAACTCCATTTGTGAATTCTTGGCATTATTTCTTGTGCCATTAGGGTTCTGTTCAAAAGGTCTTTGCCTATACCTATGTCTTTGAAAGTATTACTTATTTTATCTTCCCACAGAATAAGTGGTTCTGTTTTAACATTTATAGTTTTGATCCATTTTAATGATATATATGGGTGTAGCTTCAATCTGCTGCATGTGGATATCCAGCTTTCCCACCATTATTTATTACAGAAGCTCTCTTTCCTCCCATATATGTTTTTGGCCCTTTTATCAAAGATCAAATGACAGTATGTGCCTGGGGTTTTTTCTGCTTCTTGTGTTCTGTTCTATTGATCCACTTGCCTGTTTTTGTGCCACTAGCATGCTCTTTTAATCACTGTAGCTTCATACTATAACTTCAAGTTTGGGATTACAATGCAGCCTGCTTTGCTTTTGTTACCCAGGCTTGCTTTTGCTATTCTGAGTCTTTTCTGCTTCCATATAAATTTCTAGACTGTTTCTTCTAGTTCTGTGACAGATGACATTGGTATTTCGATGGGATTGCATTAAATCTGTAAATTAGTTTCGGAAGCATAGCGTCTTTGTTTATGTTGTTTCTGCCTATCCAGAAAAAGGGGATATCTTTCCACTTTCTGATGTCCTCCCCAATATTCTTTGCAGAGTTATGTTATTTTCATTGTAGAGGCTTTTTATTTACTTAGGGTAAAACCTAAGTATTTAATTTTTGATGCTACAGTGCATGGTATTGTTTCCCGAATTGTTTTTTCAGTGAGTTCATTATTAGTGTATAGGAATGCTGTTGATTTTTTTGTATGTATATTTTGTACCTTTCTACACTGATGAATTTGCTTTTCAATTCTAGGAGTCTTTTGGTGGAGTTTCTTTTGGGTCATGTAACTAACGGATCATGTCATCTGCTAATAATGATATTTAGACTTCATCCTATCCTGTACATATCCCTTTCATTTCTTTCTCTTGCATGATTATGCTGGCTAATGTTTCAAGGACTATGTTGAACAGGATTAGTGATAATGGACATCTTTGTCTTCTTGATTTTAAGGGGGATGTTTTTAGTTTTTCCTCATTTAACATAATGTTGACAGTAGGTTTGTCATAAATGGCTTTTATCAGATTGACATAAGGTCCATCTATACCTATTTCCTTCAAGTTTTTTTAAATAATGAATGGATGTTGGATTATGTCACAGGATTTTTCTGCATCATTTGAAATGATCATGTGATTTTGTTCCTTATTCTGTTTATGTGATGTATTACATTTGTTGATTTATGTGTATTGAACCATCCTTGCATCCCTGGAATGAAGCCTACTTGGTTATGCTGTGTGATCTTTTCAATGATTTGTTTCCTTTTATTTGCCAGTATCTTGTTGAGGATTTTTGCAACTATATTCATTAAAGAAATTGACCTATAGTTCTCTTTTTTTGTTGGATCCTTTTCTGGTTTGGGATAATGTTAGCTTTTAAGAATGATTTTGAAAATATTTCCGTCCCAATTTCATTAAAAAGTTTGAGGAGTATTGGTGTTAGATCTTTCCTGAAGTTCTTTGACAATGTGGCTGTGAACCTATCAGGTTTTGGGCTTTTCTTAGTTGGTATTTTTTAATTACTGTTCCATTTCATTGACTGTTATTGGAATATTGAAGATTTTTTAGTCTTCTTGGTTCAGTTTGGGTAATTCATAAGTATCTAGGAATCTTACCATTTCTTCTGAGTTCTGTAAGTGTTTAGCATATATGTTTGTGAGGTAGTTGCTAATAATGCTCTGAATTTTGACAGTGTCTATTGCGATTTCACCTTTTTCATTTCTAACTGTGTTAATTTGTGTCTTTTTTTCCTTTTGTGTAATCTTGGCTGAGTTTGTCTATTTTATTTATTCTTTCAAAGAACCAGCTCTTGAACTTGTTGATTCTTTGTGTTGTCCTTTTAATCTCCATTTCATTAATTCCTGCTCTGATCTCTATAATTTCCTTCCTCATACAAGCTCTGAATTTGGATTGTTGTTGTTGTTATAAAACATTGAGATGTATCATTAAATTATTGATTTGGGCTCATCCTATTTTTCTGATGTTGATATTTACCACTATCAATTTCCCCTGTAGGACTGCTTTCATCATGTCCCATAACTTCTGGTATGAAGTTATATGCTGACATCATCATTTACTTCTAGGAATTCTCTAATTTCTTGCTTAATTTCCTTTGTGATCCATTGAGTATTCAAAAATGTGTTGTTTAATTTCTTTGTGTTTGCATAGTTTCTGTGAGGTTTTTTTTGCTATTGATTTCTAGTTTCATTGCACTAAGATCTGATGATATAGATGGTAACGTTTTGATTCTTGTGCATTTGCTTAGGCATGCTTTATTAGCTAATGTGTGGTCTGTTTTGGAAAACTACTAGATATGACTGAAAATAATGTGTATTCTGTTGCTGTTATTTGGAATACTGTGTATATATCTATTAAGTCCATTTATTTGAAGGTTTAGTTCAACTCTGATGTTTTGTCAATTTTGTTTAATCTATCTATTTGAGAGTAGGATATTGGGATCCCCACTATAGCTGTACTAATGTTCATTTGAGCTTTTATTTCCATTAGAGTTTGTTTTATGAAATTGGGTGCACCATGATTTGGTGCATATATGTTTAAACTTGTTATCTCTTCCTATTCAATAGTTCTGTTAACCAATATGCAATGTTTTTCTTTGCCTTTTTTGATCAGTTTTGGCTTGAAATCCACTTTGTCTGAAAATAAGATTGCTATTCCTGCTTGTTTTTGTGCTCCCATTTCATGGAATGTCGTTTTCTAGCCTTTGATTTTTAGTCTATGAATTTCTTTTTGTGATTAATGTGTGTCTTGTATATAGCATACTATTAGATGTTGTTTCTTGCTCCATTCTGCTAATCTCTGCTTTTTGATTGTTGAATTGAGTCCATTTACAATGATAGTTATAATTGGTAGGTATTGATTTAGTTCTATCATTGTGTTAATTTTCTATTGCTGCTCTTCTTTCTTTCCCTTCTGCTTAATTGTTGTCCATATCTGATACGTTCATTTTTTTTTTTTTTTATCTTTTGGCATTGTTAACTCCTAGGATATCCTTGAGAATTTTTTGGAGTGTTGGTTTGGTGGTCATGAATTTTTTTAGATTTTCTTTATCATGGAATTATCTTATTTCTCCATCAACTTTGAAAAATAATTTTGCAGGATACAATAGTCTGGGTTGAAAGCTGTTTTCTTTAAAAGCTTGAAGCACTTGGTCTCCTTGCCTTTAAGGTTTGTGTTGAGAAATCTGTTGTAATTCTGATGGGTTTCCCTTTATAGGTGATTCATTGGTTTTCTCTAACAGGCTTTAAGATTCTGTGCTTCTAGATGGTTGTGGTGGCACAGGTCTGTAATCCCAGCACTTGGGAGCCTGAGGCAGGAGGATAACCACAAGTTCCAGGCTAGCCAGGGTGACAAAGTGAGTTCAAAGCTAATTTGAACTACATAGCAAGACTCTGTCTCAAGAAAAAAAAGGTTCTATTTTATTTCTGGTATTTTAATCATTATGTGACATGGGATGCTTTTTGGTTTTTTTTTTATCTGATTGTGGCTTTTGGGGGTTTTATATGCTTCACCTATCTGCATGTTAAATTCTTTTTTACGTTTGATAAATTTTTTTCTACTACTTCTATAAACTTGATTTGCTGTCTCCTGATACCTGATTTGCTGTCTTCTGATTTTTCACTAAGTCCAGTTATTCTTATATTGATCCTTGTTGAGTTTTCTAAGAACTGTTGGTTCTATTTTCATGTTTTTTTGTTTTTAAGGTATCTCTCCTTAATTGATCAGAACTGTCCTATAGTCTTTAAATTAGTCACCTCTGGTACCCACACTTTGAATTATGCTTTTAATTTCTTTGATATTTGTTTGGAACTTTTTTATGGACATTATTGTCTATGCTGGGCACTCATGTTCTATATTTCTTTCATTTCACTGTTTATTAGTGTCTTCTTATTGATGATTTGTTTTATTAGGGTTATTAACTGATTAGTTATATTTTCTTTCAATTCACCAAGCACATCACTGAAATGTTTTACCTCTACTGATACCCCTAAGACCTATCTGCTGTGTAATTTATGATTTTCTCCTCTCAATGTCCCCTGAACCAGTTTGGGGGAAATTGGGAGTTTGGAGAGGCATTTTATTGCTTTGATTTTTCATGTTTCTGTTTTCTTGTTTGTTTGTATGTTTTGTTCTGGGGTTTGCAAAGTTGTAGCCTAGTTCTCCATTCTTTGGGAGAGAGCCACAGTATGATTTTAGTGAAAACAATTATTTTGACTTATGATAATTTAGGCCATTAATTTTTCCTGGATGTATGCAGCAGTGTCAGAGCTCAAACATATCACTAAACTAAATCCCTTCTTCTTTAAGACTGCCCCCTTGACAGTTGGCTTACTTCCACTGAACCTGGCCTCTCTTAGCAGAGTACAGCACCCATGATCTTCCTGTTCTGAGCCCTGGCTTCCCACAGATCCTAGGAGACACCTATTTAGCTCTCACCCCCTCCAAGCCTATCTCACAAGGCTGTCTCTCACACAGCCTCTGTGGAAAGGTGTCAATTCAGTCCTGAAGCAAAACTCTCCTCCTTGGTGTTTGTCTCTTCATAGATCAGGTCGACCTACTGATTGTCAACTATGTTGCCATGTTGTGGAGAACCCAGGGACTAGAAGTGAGGCATGCAGCTCTTAGGCCTTCATGGCGATGATGTAGTACCCAGTGGGAAGCATCATCAACTGGGGATAAGATGCATGTCTTCTCATTCCTCTTGGCCCTGTGTAGGGCTTAGTTGTGTATCAGTATTGGCTGGGGGTGGGGCTTACTGTTCTCAGATCCTCCTGCTGTGGGGCAGGGCTAGGCAAATGTCAGTGTCAGCTGGGACCCAGTTTAAGTTTTTTAATCATTATTTTAATATCCTAGATCAACCACTGAAGGACTGTAAGAATTCAGAGTGACCCTGCTTGCTGAATCTCTAGGCAAAACAAGGATACAATGCATGGAGAGGCAAATCCTTTGCCATTTCCAGGATATGAACCATGTGAGCTCAGTGGTCTTTTTCTATGTTCTTATTTCTCAACCCCCTTTTTTCTGGAATTTTTCTGGAAATAGAAAACAAGAATTTAGGCTATCATTTAAGAAACGGTCTAGAGTAAACAGTATGTCCTGCTACAAAGGCATTTTGTTAAGTCCAAATTATGCTTTTAAAGGAAAGTTGCTCCAGAATGTGATCTCATAAATGTTTGACTACAGATAAAAGAGATTCAGCAGCTAACAAAGGCTGTTCATGGAGGCCTCTCTTAGAAAACCTTCAAGAGGTTCCCAAAGGCCTTACAAAGGGAAGGGAGCCAACCAGTAGGGTTATTTCATGTGTGAAGTTAAAAATGACAAAGAAAGACATTCATCCTTTGCTTTCCACCTTTCTCCAGAAACAGCAGCAGGCACTGGGGACTTGGTGGCTTGGAGGGAGCATTTTGCACTCTTATTTTACAAAATTTCATAGAGCCGCTCCACAGCTCCACTTCATAATGAGAGCAGCCTCCCAGGCAGAAGCAAAAAGCAATGGATGCCTGTTCATAGGCTGCTTGCTGAGAATATTGGAGCACATACCAGAACCGCAGGTTTACATAAATGCTTCATATCAGAAAATGAAAATGTAGTGTTTCTGCAAGTTCACAGGACCCAGGCAGCAGTGGCCACCTCCACAAACTGGCATTTTTCAATCATTTCTTGCTCTTTCTCAACTTTACCCCATCATTTACTGCCTCCCTGTTGCTTCTAAAATAAATGTAACCTTTTGCTCTGTTCTCTTTGCACTAATGCTACCTTTAAAGAGCACGAAGAATTCCTGGTGCAAGGCCACCTCGTGAAGAGAGATATTTTATCTCCTACTTCGTTATGGAGACTTTAAAAACCATCACTTGTCAGGAAAAAAAGCCTTTTAGCTTCCATGTACTTAGTCATGGTAGTCACCCATTACTCTATAGTCACATGGGAAAAAATTTATGAACCATCAGAACTACAGAAAAGGCTAGGTGGCAAAGATCCCTAGTTTATTTCCTTTTACAGCAGTTAATTTTTGAAGTTTATACCTTCCCCCAGGCCTATATTAGACTGTTCTGAGCTGAAACAGCCTCTCTGGTTGTTGTGGACACAGAGGCTGCTGTCATGGGTGGGGAAACAGAAACCCCAGAGACCAGCCTGCAGGAAAAAAGTAGAATTTTTGTTTTCTCACAAGCAAGTTTGTCTGTCTATGCAGCACCGTACGCATAGGCAGCACAACATTAACCCCAGCCTATACTTTGTTCTGTTTCCCTCCAGATGTAATGTCCTCCTCTATCCCTAGAGAAATGATTGCTTCTTGTCCTTAATTGACATTCAATTCTACATTAAGTGTCACCAAATCCTATTGATTCTCTACACTTAATATCTCTGATCACAAGCCCCTTCTCAGTTCCTTTCTCATCATCATCTCTGCCTCACCCTAGTTTGTTGAAAATAAATTCCTCTAAGCCCGATGATGTAGAGTTGATAGAAATGAAATTGCATAACAGGCCAGAATGAGGAGGAGGCAAAAGAGCCACCTTTGATGTGAATTTTACAGAGACTTCACTCTCAGGATTGTGCAGGTTTAGGGTCAGCTAAGAACGAGTGCCTTCCTGGGCTTCCACTCAAGGTCCACCCCAGTCCTCATTCTGTGACATGTTTAAAAATTATTATAAAACATATTTTGGCCAAAACTGATGTGGGCTTCTAGACATGAGACACATCTCTTTGTATATCATGATGTACTCATCCAAGTGAAAGACTTGTGCTCAGGGGCTGCCACTCAGGTGCTTGCAGCTCAGGCTGCAGGCTCAGAGGTTTTTGCCCATGGCTAGGCAGAATAAAGCCTTAATTATGTTTCTTTAGTTGCCATTTTTCTTTATGGGTATTTCCCATCTGGTCTTCATTACCTGATTTTACTCTCTAGGTTTATATTGAGATAGCAGCCTTCATCATCACATATCACATTTGACACTTCAGGAGTCTCAGTCAGGTAACCAGCTCATGGGACAGATTTTTTAAAAGCACAGATAGGATGTCTTCTGTGGTGACAGAAGGGTATCGCAAATAGAGTGAAGTGAGTCACAGATAGTTATTATCAGTAATTAAGTATTGCGGTTGTGGATGTAGCTCAGTGACAGACGGCTTGCCTACCGTGTGCCAAGCCCAGCACTGGATCCCCAGCATCGCAATGAAATCATATTAGCTAGAGTAGAAACAAGGTAATATCCATGCAATTTCTTCATACTCTCCAGGATTTCCTAGTGCTTTAAGATACTTTCTTCAGTAAGAGAAAGGGGTGATTTTATACCTAGCTTTCCCAGCAATGCTTTACCTTCCACATACCATGGAAGTAAGTGTGAGGTGCACTGTCCCAGTGTGTCTCATCAGGAGAAAAAGACCAAGTGTGGAGTCCCTGTGTGCTGGACTTGGTAGTAAACCCAGGAAGCCCCCAGAGTATGATCTCTCCAAACTCCGTCTCTCAAGTGCCTCTTGAGTTTTCCTCTTAGAGACAGTTTCCTGCAATTACCTGTATGCATTTTGACCTCTGTCTGTCAGATCCTCGTGAGTGAATGTCAGGGTACTTTGCACTTCCTTCTTGTGTGCAAAATACATGTAGATTCCCCTCCATTACTAGTTTTTCATCACAGTTCTTGACTAAAGGGATCTTTATCTATTATCTTCTTTTCTTTTTCCGGTGAATTGACTGTGGCCTTTAGGATAAAGCCCATCTCAGAATACCCTGCATTCAGTTGCCCTCTAGGTCACTTCTAGTCCTCCTCAGTAACACATATTCTCATTGTCTCACTCTGTCCCTCTCTCTTTCTCTCTCTCTCTTTCTCATACACACACACACACACACACACACACACACACACACACACAATCGCCTTTAGCTGACTTTTATAATTGTTTTAGTAACAAAGAGCTGTTCATACAAGTTCATCCTTCCCTACATTATTATAGTTGCCTCCTAGCTGGTCTCCCTACCTCCAAGCCAAATCATTTTTTGGGAATTGTTGTGCTTGTGAGAAGTCTGGCTACAAACTTGCACATTCTTTTAGATGTGTAATGGTGTAATAGTGAGGTATAGCCTTTGGATCCATATATATTTGGGTTTAATCCCAGCTCCACCCCCTAATACTTGTGTGAACGCACCACCTTTGGGCACCACTGTTACCATCAACAAAAAAGAATAGCATTTACCTCATAGAGGCTTCACGAGAATGAAATCATAAACCCTGCAAAGCAGCTAGCACAGGGACTGGCACAGAGACCAGCTTTGCTCTGGCTTTCTTCCTTTTCTTCTGCAGGTCAGGCATCCCTGGGTCAGGAGGCCTTGCCGTTCTCCCTCCCAGGACCTTTCTCTTCACGTGCTGTTAGTGCTCGCAGTTAATCAGTGCTTGTCCCTTGTGGAGAACATCTGAGTGATCTGAAAGCAGAGTTTAAATTCTACCAAATTAGTTTTCAACCCTAGCTTTGAGGGGAGTGAGGAAGAAAAGGAAAAAGAAATTAGTGATAAAAAATCTTCATGAAAGAAAGAAGAGTCTGTACGGGAATTACTGTCAGCCTATTGCCCCTCCTTGCTAGGCAGTCTGACCTGCCTGCAAGGCTCCCACGTTGGGCACATGTGAAACTTCTCACCAGTAACTTTACCATTTAAGAGCACCAGCAAGTCTTGCTATCCAAGGCTTAGGCAGAAGGGTCGCAAGTCTGAGGCTAGTCTGGGCAATTTAAGAAGACCCTGTCTCAAAACTTGAAAAGTTGCTCAAAGTATAGCTCAGTGGTAGAACACTTGCCTACCATGTACAAGGCCCTGGGTTCAATCCCCCATACATGAGAAAAGGAGAAAAGACCCACATCTTTTTGCATCCTTCCAGAGTTAATATCCCATTTTAACAAATCCAGTAGAACATTCCATTTTTTACTATAATGGAATTTGCCAAATATACCACAAATAACATTTCCTGCCTTATGATCCCCAAGATCATATGAGAAAATAGAGCCTTTCTGACATTACTAAGCTGGTGAATATATTCTACTGTTCCCAAAAGAAAAGATGCAACACACATTTCCTTCTCCTATCACTCCTCATCTTAACCTCCTCTGCCCCAAGCTTAATTAATTTGGTGGAATTTAAGCAGTTTTTGAGAGGTTTTTGCCAAATTAACTTTTATTTAGGTGGTGCTACTACTTGAAAATCACAAAAAACGCCTCATTTTAACACTGTCAGACTGAAGCATTTGTTTTCTATTGTTGCTGTTGTTAAGAAATGTTTGGTGAGTCAACTTTTATTTGGGTAATTAAGAGTTGGGGGTCAGAACAAATTTAAGAAGTTGAAAGATAATGATCATTTGGTGGCAAGATGAAGATTTCCCTTTCTACTTCCCACTCACAATACCAAGATTTAAGCAGGAGCGCTTGCGTGAATGGAAGCCCAAAAGCTGAATGCCCTATATAGAGTCCCTCCTTGCAGAAAACACCTTAAGTTATCTCTGCACAAGTGGCCATTCAAGGAAATATGAAAATGGTTTTATTATGAAGATTCTATTCTCAACATAGAATGTGGTTTTAAGGATGTACCTGTGGTTCAGAAATGGAATTGTTCTGCCCAGGGAATGCAGAAGTCTTTGCTTAGTGAATTGTAAGTGGGAAGTCAGGTATTCTGTTCTTACTCGTGTTGCCTGAGGACATGGATCCATAGTGGCTGGGCTTTCCAATCTGCGTGTGAGTCTCAGGTGCCATTTTGGACAGGGAGAAGGAAGGGCTCCCCAGAGGGGCATTAAACATTGCAGAAATGGCTTCAAAAACCCATCACTGGTTTGACAAAAGTAATTAATGTCTTCAGTTCCTTTTCTGATTAACAGGGTGTAATGCGCTGCCTTTCTCCATCTGAGGTCATGCCTCAAGCTAATCACAATCCCTGAAAGATGCATTCGCTTTAATTATACCTGTTCTTCTTTGTTTCTCTTCCAGGTAGCTATAGATTTCACTGCCTCAAATGGGGACCCCAGAAACAGCTGCTCCCTGCATTATATCCACCCTTACCAACCCAATGAGTACCTGAAGGCCTTGGTGGCTGTGGGGGAGATTTGCCAAGACTATGACAGGTAAGAGACTTCCAGTCAGCTGGAGCCTTAGCACCTCTCAGGTAGGCTAAGATGGCTGGTTCCTGGCGAAGTGTGGAAATTAAATCCAGCAACTTCTAATGCAGAGGCTCACAAAGGAACAGAATAAAATCTTGCCCCGGGCAGCTCATCCTCTCCACACCTACAGAAACTGATGCTGTGCCATGTTCCCATTGGTCACCAAAACACTTTCTCAGCAGTCTTCTTTTAACTGGCTTGCAGACCATGCACTGGCTAACGGTTTTAGTTTCAGTATTTTGGAGTCTTAGTATGTGCCTTGCCACTCAAAGTGTGTTCATAGACTAGCATCATTCCAGACCTACTGAATGAGAATTTGCATCATGACAGGCTTCCCGGATCACGTATTTGTGTGTGCTTTGAACTTTTAAAAGTGTTGGTTTACTGGACTTTATTACATTTAACCTTTATATGAATCCAATATAATAGGTATTATTTTAAAAAGGCAGCAGAACTACAGGAGAAGGTTAAATAACTTGCACACTGTCACACAGCCAGAAGCAGGATTTGAGCCCAGGTCTACCTCAGCACACAGCTTAAATCCATGATCACTGTATTTCATCATCCCCCAGAGTACTGGTAACTTCAGCAGTGATTTCTCTAGAGAGCCACATCTATGCAGCCATCCAAGTGTGTGTATGTTTGCATAGATATGTATGAATAGACCAATAGTATTTATTTTTCTTGATGGTAAACATTGACCTTTCCCATCAAGAGAATTCCCTGTAAGAAGTGATTTAAATAAATTACACTAAAGTGAATTTCTTCTGCTGTTTCAGTTTTCACATAAAAGTAAAGGAGCTCAGGTGTTCATTGAAGAAAGCTTTTTGAGGTAGAGCCTAGGTGAGGATAAAGATACACAAATACCAGGCGATTCTCCAAGGTGATGATAAAACAAGACTGGTTAGTGATGGGCAGCAACTAGCTGACCTTGTAAGTAAGGAAAATACAGAACGCAGCACTGTCCTCCAGGTTGCACAGAAATTGTGTAGGATAGCATGATTTCTGTTTTTTTTCATCTTTTAATTAATGATAACCATCTTAAAACTACAGTATACCCCATGGAAAACGACACATGCCAGTGACCCAAGGTGCAGAGAAACACACAGGGTGGGCCCAGTACTCTCTTGCCTGCTGGTGTATCTGCAGTTAGCCTGGTCATCACAGTAAGTCAAATGGGACAAGAGGGCAGTGGGGGAATGAAGTAAGAGGTCCTCTAAAACCAAAGAGCACCGAACACCCCGGCCCTTGTTGACGTTTGCCCTCCTCTATGTACACAAGGCAATCAGTAGTCACTTGTTGAAGTGACACTTCTTGTACTTAACCTTGAGACGTAGACTGTGAAGAGAACTTGAGTTTCATCTCTGGTTTCTCCAGGCCCCAACACAGAGAGAATTCCTGAAAAAGCTTCTGTTACATGGAAAATTCTATATAGAGGGAAAAGTCTGACAAATTGCACCTCCATTATCTTGGAAACTTGTTCAAATTTCCCCAAGACATAAAAACAGTAATTCTCTCCCTCTGTCCCCTCTCATACACAGACATACATGTTAGCAGTCTAATATAATAATGAGTGCACATGTAGAAATACGGAGGAGAGGGGATGTTTTCAGGATGCCAAACTTTTAAATCTTGAAATACATCTTTAAGCTTTCCCAGCACAGTGGTGCACGCCTATAGTCTCACCTATGTAGGAGGTTGAAACAGGAGGATCACATGAGTCCAAGAATTAGAGACCAGCGTGGGTCACACAGCACAACCACATCTCAAAAGAAAATTAAGAGATAAAGTAGGTAAACACATTTGTCTCTAAATCTGCGGAGAAGGCAGTCCACTAATGAATTCCACAAGAAAGATTGGTGAGTTGTCCAGAAATTAAGATACCAAGGCTAAGAGCTCCATCATGGTTCTGCAGCAGATTTATTGCATGATCTGGATACTCGTGTATTCTCAGGCAGCAATTCTGTGATGCTCTCTGTTGAGAATCTCCATTTCCTGGGTGCCTCACATGAAAAGTGGAGATACTGTAGTCATAGTGACAGGTACATCTGATAAAACTTCTACCCCTATAGAGTCAGAACCAGACAAAGTCTGGGGAGTATTTTGTATTCTTTCAAAAAGACAGATTCAATATAAAAATAAGATAGGATATCTTAGCAATTATACAAAGAATCACTGTAAATGATGCTTTTTAAAACTGTAATATGGCAAGTCTGAAGTTATCTTCCCCAACTGGCCAAGAAAATCAACTTTCTGCCGCTCAGGGGAGCAGTAAACATATTTATGTAAAGAAGGCAGCTCAACATTAAAATGGGCAAATGCTAAGGTAGAAAAGAAGGATTGAAAAATCTTGACACTCTTTTAAAAGACTCCCTAGAAAAATGTGTAATGCAGGCTGTTCATTTGAAAACTGACAAGGTTCTGTAGTTTTTCCTTTGTGTGGGTGGATAGACAATAGACAGGCAGAGTCAGGAAATTTCAAGTTTGGGCTCTGGAATTAATTTATTCTAGCATCAAAAGTCAGTGAGGTTGGTGCTTAAAAAGAAACACTTGAATAAAACTGACAGAAGGCATCATTTCCCATCCTGCAAAAAACACAGAGGTTTTAATCCCCATGAGCCTTAGAAATTCCTCTGCGCCTCTGACAGCCAGGGGTTTTCTTTCCACCTTGTTCAGTCATCACTCCTGGGTCATTAGAGGTGATCCATGAAGTAGAACAGCTTGAAAAATGTGCAAAGCTCTTCTCTGGGTGGCCTTGAAGGGAGATCTCTGCAAATAGCTGGTTCTCAAGCCCAGAAGACAACCCTGCCTGCCTGTGCAATCCCTCAGCCTCTGAAAGAAAGGCCGCTGCCTGTGCTCCCTACCCTGCCTCCCCAGGCACCACTGATGCCGATGTGCACAAACACATGCACACGTGTGCACGTCTGCAAACAGGCATGCGTGTGTGCAAACACAACCATACATGTGTGCACATGGCACACACACACACACTTACAGGCCCACACAGCTCATGCTGGCTGTAGCCCTTCCCCAGCTCCTGTAAGCATACTGGTTCCTTATACTGCATAAGGCCCAGGCGACATTCTCTCCTTGAGCCCAGCAGGAATGTGAGTCTCTGACAACCCAAAATGCCTTCTATTAAAAAGGGGCCTCTGCGCTATTAAGAGAGTACTGAAGCTGAATGCATTGCTTGGAAGCACAGATTGCCAGCTGATAGAAGTAGACAACTCAGAATGCGGCAAGGGTATCAGAAACTGAGATAGGAATCTTCCTTCACAGTGTGCCAGGTACTGTGCTAGGAGCAGGGCTAGAACTGAACACCCAACCTAAGATATGTCTTCAAGTGTAGAGCACCGGGGGCCAGTAATCAGAAGGTAGGTCACATCACAGTGCTACCTCCTCCTCTCTGCCCATGCCACCCAGTGGTTCCCAGCTTTGGCTGCACACTGAAACCATTTGGAAAATCTTAAAATATGCTAATGCATTCCCCACCCCCAGAGACTGTGATGTCATCGGTTGGTGTGCATGCTATCACCCAGATGTTTTTGTTCTAGTAGGCATCCAGGACTGAAAGTCAGAGTTCAGTTGGGAGAGATGAGCCCATTGGCATGGCTAAGGGCCTTTGCACTACCTACTAAGTGTCGGGCACCTCATGTGCTGTTGTGAAGACAGAAATATTAATAAGTCACAGTCCTCCCACAAGTGCTTCACAGTCTCACAGGAGAGAAGGACATGAAGATAAATCACAGTCCAGCACGGCCAAGGCAGCCTTGCCCTATATAACGATGGGTACTGCATGAAGAGAGAAAGGGGGTGGCCAAGGACAGATTCTTGAGGACAGCAATTTTGAGGCTGATTAGAACTCTGCCTATTCTGCTTTTTGTTATTAGAACATGGATGGACCAGACCAACCTCCTATATGGGACAAAGTCACCTGTTGTGGTAGAAAGAGCACGGGTCATGGTGACAAGTAACCAGTCCTCAGATCCCAGCTCTGCCACCTCTGTTCTCAGGAAATGTATAGTCTCTGGGTCTTGGTGTCTTTCATTGAAAATTGCAGATGTAATTGACCTTCCTGCGTGCAGTTGTAAGGCCTGGGTTTAAAGTGGCTAGCTAACACAGGTTCTGCCTGTGGTGAGTGGTAAGGAGTGGACGGCATTATATAGTCCTCTAAATTATTTTTAGAAAATAAACTGAGCACAAAGGACAAGGAATTACAGTGTCAGATCTGGAAGTCATCTTGGACTAATGATCTTTAAGTAGTTTTTGTTTGTTCACACCTAAAAAGAATTTTGTAAAAGTGTGTGGACCTCACACATTTTTTCATTGAAATCTAACGTTCCTTAATTTAAGTTTGAATAGTGATAAAGAATGAAAATTCTAGAGTATTATAAATGTGGACTTTTAAAAATAAACCTGTATATGACTCTTGTGACTGTCCAGTACAATCTAAACACAGTAGCTATTGATTTGTAGCATTATAGCTTAAAGAAAGTAGCTGAACAAGTTCTTCAGTTCAGATGACAATTGTAATTGCTTCTTCTTTTTCACCAGTTCATTTTCTATTTTCCTCCCTCCATAGATTTTTATCCTAATGTAACTTAATAAATTTGATTTTAAATCCTTTTATTTATGACTGTATCATATATTTCTATAATAAAAATATGAATACTCTGTAGAGTTAATATTTAATTTCAAATATTTTTATGATGAAAAGATTCAAAGTAATTAAAAATATCTCCTGGGTTGAATTTTTATTACAACTTATTATTGGTATATAGTTGATCAAAAAATAAACATGTATTGAAACTTTTACTATTTAATTACTGTATGGCCTGTGAAAAAACTTATTGGAAACAGTGATTACTGAAGCAGACAGGGGGCAGACTTTCCAGTGAGTTTCTATACGGATGGATGAGAGCCACCTACCACTAGTGAGGGAAAGTCCAGCACCAACTTGAGCCCAGTGTTTTTGTTGTTGTCAAGAAAAACCCTAAGAAAACTTTGTCTTATAAACAAGAATATGGAAATAAAAAATTTAATCAACAGTATTACTCATTTCCTTCATTTCCAAGTCATATACCAAACAAGATGTAATGATAGATCATCAAAATGTATTTTTAATGATCTACTAGCTGACATTAGCACTTCCTACAAGTTTTGTAAAGTGAAAATTGCCAACTACCTAAACTTGCAAAAGGGTTTGTTTCCTAGTGACTTGTCCATGTTTAGAATTGTTCTTTTATTTGATGCCACAAAGTTTTTAATACTCTGAAGCAGTGTGCCATGGTGGTTAAGATTCAGAACAGGTAAAGAAAAATGGCAATTGTGAAAGGAAATGTATGAATGGAGAATAAGTCACTCCCTCATAGACACTCACAGAAGATCAATTTTAGCATAAATTACACATGGGAGTAGAGGAATTGAATACTGATGTCCCTTCAAATAAGAAAAAAACCATGCCCTCATGTCTCCAGAAAGGCTGTGCTTTTCCATGTACCTTAATTTTAAGACAGCCGCTTTAGAGAATAGCCTTCACTAAATGTCTAGGTGCTCTGAAATACCGTCCTGCTCTGAGTTAGTTTTCATGTCCTTATGACAGAGTGGTTTTTGTCTTTCCTTTATTAACCTCTTGCTTCACCTCAATGTTTTCTTAATAGTTGGGGCTAAAATGTTGGTTAAAATGAATTTTCTATGTGGAGATCATTTGACATGGTCATTTCCTCACTCACTACCACTGAAGAAAATAGGCTCATTTATTGTGCTTTATACTATTTCATTCTAACAGTAACAACAATTGCCTTTACCCTTTGGTGATATGGCATTTCAGAATCTGGCATCCTGATGCTTTCTTCTGAGCTCAACTTGCCCTCTCTTACTTCTTGCATAAAACTTCTTCCTACCTGGTTTTATTTTACAACAGTAAGAATGGATGTTTCAATCTATTGTGCTTAGGCTTGAAATTTTTTCTTTAGTATGTTTATTAATTAGAGGCTTTGTGGTGGCTAACTTCAGAGAATTCATCCCTCCCGGCTCATTAATTATTCCCCTTGTAGGTGAAACATTTTCCCTACCTTCGTACTCTGAAACTCAGTTACATAACGGTGGATCATACTCTGCAAACTTGAAATCCCCAAGAGTGGCTTGGAAGGTATAAAAGGAATATCATTAAGACTGAGACACTGTTTTAGTGATTAGAAATGGATAGAATATTAGATCTCATCAAAAAGAAAATAAAGCATGTGGAGCCTCCCAGGTTTCTGTGTTTGGACTTCTGAGCCATCTTTGAGTTGGAAGAGACGAGACCGTTCGCTAAACTTAGCTGACAAGTTTCTCCCCTCACCCACCACCCTTGTGTATTTCAATATTTCCAAAGACCAGAAGTATATTTTCTCAGAGAGTAGCCGCTGTGGCTAATCTTTTATAAACTCTTGAGAATCTCTATGTATCAGCATTAATACTTTCTCTAATACCTGCTAGATGCAATGCACAGCAAAGCCTGGACCAACACAACAATGAAGAAAAAGGAAGCTAGTGACTGTCTAGAGAATTTAGACTTTAGTTTCAGAGAATGCTGACTTCTGTGCTTCTCTAACTGCAAGTGTTTCAAGTTGACAGTGTTTTGTAGTTTTGTCAAAGCCACCAGTGGTTACTGATGACTTTTAAATCGGGTGGTGAGCAGTGAGAATGTGGCTTTGCTATGCTGATTGTGTCAAACAGACCGGGGGAAGGAGTAATGTTCCTTTTTGCTTATAGAAGATATTCAGGAGTGAGGCCTATCTGAGTTCCTTTCCCTCCTGACTATCAAGAACCAATAAATGTAAGTACTGGTCCAAGAAAAACTCGCAGTTGTGTTTTTAATGGGAGAGGAAGTAAGAGGTAGGTGGCCTGAGAAGAACACACCATCTGCCGAGATCAGTATTCCAGAGGCCCCTGCAATACCTCCCTGACAGCACATTATCTACTTAAGGAGAGTGTAATCTGTTGTCTATTAATGAAGCCTGGCTTCCAAAATTGACTGTAGGAAATCACATTTAATATTACACATAATCATTGAATCACAGTGGTGTCACAGAAAAGGCATGGGCTTTGGAATCACACAGTATCTGTGGCAATCACTTTAGGCCACATAGCCTTTCTGAGACTCCATGTATTTATCTATAAAGCAGAAATAATAAGTGAGTGGAACTTCCAGGCTTGTGTGAGAATTAAATAAGCATATACACTACCTAGCATGATCTTGACACCTTGCATGCATCAGTAAATGTTAATTATTCTCTTCTGTTAATTATTCTCTTCTCTATCCACTTACCAATAATATAGTAAAGCTACAATACACATGAATGAGTGAATTAGAAAAATTTCAAAGTGCATAAGAAAAACCAGGAATAAAGACATGTATGTGACTTATACTGGTTCTCCTAAGAATTCTAACTTATTTATACGATCACATCTGAAAGATTAAACTCATGGATTATCCAATCATTGACTACTTATTGAGCACACAGTCTAGGGCAGGTACAATGTTGAAGGTAGGAATGAGGGTAATTAGGGACAGAAAGGAGTAGAGATGTTGTTAATACAAAAACATGGTCCCTTTTAGTTCAGGAAATAAGAGAAGACATGTAAATAATTTATGGATGCTTGTATGTGATAAAGTGGTGGACACAAGAATCTTATAAGTGAAACTACACTCTGTCAAGTAGCCAGCCTTATAAATTTTCCAATGCTTTTAATAGTTCCCTAGATTCAGACTTTTCTATGGTTGATCCCTGGCTCTGATTAGCAGTATGATCTTGGGCAAGTCATATTACTTCTCAAGGTGTTTGTCCATGTGTCAAATAGGAATAATAATCTCTCATTTTTAAAAATTTTAATGAAAGTTCCTAGTATCATCTACTGTAGCAGTTACCTAATTCAGGATCACTTTTCAAAGGAAACAGAAAGTCAGGGTAAGGAGGGCTGTGTAAAATCTGGGGCCATTTTAATCTTTGGTATAAAATCTTGCAGAAACTTGAAGGGAAAAGTTACATATTAATGACTGCAATGAGTGCAGGGGATTAATTCTTAACTGTTAATTATGCTTGTTCTTGCTGTTCTCCACTACTACAAGCGCAGGGTAGCAACATCTCTGGTGAGGGAAAATTCAGGTCCTTGTTTCTCTTCCTCATTAGATGGACAAATAAAGCAATTTTCTTTATTCTTTTTCTTGTTTTAATTTCAGTGACAAAATGTTCCCAGCCTTTGGGTTTGGTGCCAGGATACCTCCAGAGTATACGGTGAGTAGAGAGGGGATCTTTCACTTTGCTGTAGTCCAAGGATAACCTGGATTTCTTCCACAACAGTGTCACTTTGGCTTTTGACACAACTATATAAGCAGGATCCAAAAAGTCAGAAATGGTCTTCAAAACCAGTGAAAGTAGCTCCTCCAAACTCATTTCTGATGAGACCCAATTTCCAGGTATTTTGGATGAGTCTTCCACAGGTTCAGATGAAGTGTTCCTCTGTTACATGACCTGTACTTATGCTCAGAGACCAAGAAAATACTCAAACTGTTGATCTCCAGGATTCAAAGCCTTCAGATCTCCCTAGGGAAAAATCCCACTGACAATGCCAACTGTGAAAGTCCACGGCGGTGAAGTCTAGAGGCTCCCTCATCCCTAGTCTCTGAGGATCATCTTAGACATGAGGCATGGAAGAAGTGCTAAAGAAAGGAACATTGCAGCTCAGATGACTAAACGGTGAAAACGTCTTGTGAAGAATTGTAATTGCATTTGGGTGTGATACTGATTGCTCGAGACCCAGTGACAGTATGTGGAGAGATGTGCACTGCAGTGGCCTTGAGGCACAGATGATGTGGAGAGAGATATGTGTTGCAGTGGAGTTGAGGCATTCTGCTGCGGTCTACCAGATGCTTCAGGGAAACACCCTTGCAGAGAATTTACCCTTCACCTCGGGCAGGCAGGCCCTTGACAAGCACGAAGGCCCTTGCTGCAGCCTTTATCCTCCAACAACTTAAAGGTCCAACTTAAGTGCAAGCAGCATTGCCCAATCAATGATCTCTTTTTTATAGACTATGTCTGAGCTACAGGTTAGGAGGAAAATATCAACATCTGCTTCCACACCAGAGCTGTTGGACAAAGGCCTTCCCCTGTCTCCTTTTTTGAAAGAGTCCATCTCCCTGTGCCTACCAGGGTTAGCAGTGGATTAAGTGGTGGATCTCCTTGACCTGTCCCCATTCTGTTTGCTTCCACACTGGCCTCCTGCTAGGCATAACTATAGAATTCTAGAAGCATTTATTGTAAATATAGCACATGGAGGAAAAAAATATAGGATAGGAGTTATTGACTGGTGGTCTGAAGACATTCAGGCCACAAAGCATATTTGACACTCTTGTAAATTACAGAAGTAGGCAATTTTATATGAAATGTCTGATCACTAGCTTCTTTTGAAAACCCAGAAAACCTAGCAACACTGAGCTTAAAAGATGACCCACACAAAAACTGACCAGAGCTAAGGAGATAAAGTCCCTTTCAGATGGGGCATCAGTTTCATTGTCTGGGTAGTCTGTGCCCTCCTCCTTCACAGAGCCACTGGAATGTATCCCAACAGCCACAGTACAACTACCCAGAGATGCTTGTGTGACATCCACCCTGCCAGGTGGGCCTCCGGCATTAGCTTGGCCCAGCAGCACTGGCAGAGCTGTACAGCACACCTTCCTTCTCTCCTCCATGACATCTTTCTGATTCCTCTACTGGAGTAAACTTATCTTTCTTGCTGTTTGCTGAAGTCCTCATGTTCACCTGACCTCTTGGCTCCATCCTGCCTGTCAGGTAACTTTTCTTTCTGCCATCCCAACAAGCATCTTTCATGTTTGCCCACTTCTAGTCTCCCAAATCCATGCAAGTACCCCTTTTCATTCCTAATTTCTCCTCTACTCCTGATAGGCACTAATGATCCGAGTAGCCAAGGCATTCCTGGAGAGTTTACAAGGCTTACTTGTTTAAGACAAACGCTCAGAGTCTGCTGAAACTGAGGCACAAACCTCTCTCCTTTTACTTGCATTCTCCCAGGAACAAACCTGGAGTATGAGATGGGGATGTAAGTAATACACTTGGGAGGTGGAAAAGAGACCTCAACAGAGTGAGGAAACAGAATGAAGTCAATGTCGGGTGTGTCATTATTAAGCCAATTACCCCCACAGACAACTGGAGCCTACTCCTGCTGAGATGTGGTTGGAGACAACGCAGAGCACACATAGACCCCCCAGAAATAAGGGAGCGGGCTGTTCATACATCACATTCTGTGAATCACTGATGATGTGCTACTCCTAAGGGACATTTTCCTCAACACATTTAGTCTGGCTCTTGGGTAGACAAAGCAAGTTCCAGAGGCAGAGAAAAACCTAAATTAAATAAAGCAAATAAGATGGTCAGCGGTCAGCAGGAGGGTGAGGGGAATATGAGCTAGACACCAACAGTCTCACCTATCATCCCCCACTAAGAAAGTAGGTGCCTTGTAACACAGTGACCTATTTTATAGCACCCAAGGGAGCCGGTGCTTGGAAATAGCCTTTGAAATGGAATTCTCTATCATATGATTCAAGAAACATGTCCAGATGCTAGACAGCCCATTTCATTTATCAAGTACTAAATTTGGAAAGAAAACAATAAGTAGTGTGTTCTCTGACCATATACATAGTTCCTGCCAGGTAGGGGGATTTGTGTTAGAAGACTGGAGGGTATATGTATTACTCTATTCTTCTTCAAAAGTGGAATTCAGTGTGTTTTACCTGTATATATGTGAAAATCTTCCTGCCCTGCAGTTCTGCTTATCACATTAGAATGATTCTTAAATGTCAACAGCTTAGCTGGAAATTTGATATGTATCCCCATGTTGAGCAGACAGCTTGGGTGAATGAGTTCGACTGTTTTATTCACTGAGTCCAAATAGAGCTCACCCAAATCTAAGTCTGCAGTCTGCAGTCTGCAGTCTGCAGTGAATTCTATCTAGCAACTGTTTGGAGTACATTTTCCTGAAATCATTTCTTGGATTTTTGTCCTTTTTTCTTCTACTGTCAGCATTTATCTGATTCTAGAAAATCTTCCTGTCACCTCAGCTCCACAGGGAGCTTAGAATTCATCCTCCACTGAGATTGATGGTGTAATGGGTTAAAATGGTTCCTGCTACTTAACACATAATGAATGTAACCACATTTTATGCAAACTCCATATCCCAGTGCATTCTTGCTGGATTAAAGTTGTGATTCTCCTTCCTTCCTTCTTAAATTCTCATTGGTGTCTAGGTCTCTCATGACTTTGCAATCAACTTTAATGAAGACAACCCAGAGTGTGCAGGTGAGTCACCGTGTGACAGACAGCCAGTGTCTTGCAGCCCTGTGTACATCTTCACAGTGTGAGTTTCTGCTCACTGATGTGGCCCTGACTGTCCACAGCAGAGCAGTCTTTCTGGATCGCATTAAACTGTGGTGCTCCAAAGGCAACTGCGAACCACAGTCATGGAGTGAGAAAACAATAGCTGGCAAAGACAGAATGTAGAAATGATACTGAGCTTGCACCAGGAACATTGATCTCAAACTCAAATTCCTCTGGCAAAAAAGAAGGCTTTTACCTAAGCCATAGTAATGAGACATCCCTCTGTGATTTTTCAAGTTTTTGCCTAAGATTTCTTTTTCACAACTTTCTATCTGTCCAGATATAAGGACAGGGGGCAAATGGAAATCCCTTGACACTTTCAGCCTGTTGGCCATAGACATGACCTTGGTGATTTTGAACATGAATCGTCATGGCTTTATTCCAAAAAGAGCTTTCTCAGAGGCTCTGTCTCATCCACATTTCATTATTTCCAATCATAATTTCCTCCATGTGATTCCACAAAATAACGACACTGAAACCATGATGATAAATTTTGTTCTAGAGTTCTTTTTCCCATTTTCTAAATGACAGTGTCCACTGCATTTGAAGGTTTTAAGATATGAAGGTTGTAAGATATTTTTAGGGTAGAATTGTTGTAAGATATTTTTAGGGTAGAACTGTCCATATTTCTCTCTTCCTTCTTGTCAAGGAAGAAGGAGAAGCACGGAGGTTAATTCAGATCCAGCGAAGTATTACAGCATCCAGAAGTGTGCTTCACAAACTCAACGCTTAATGTCCTACAATATGATATCTGTACCACTGAGTTTGAAGATGGTAACCTATAAGACATCATCCCCACGCTGTTATTGTTCCCTCCCCGATCCCTTCTCCCTCCCAGTTTACGATGGCTTACACGCCCTACATACTCAAGTTGCTTATGGGTTCACACTCTTAAAATTCATCTGCCTGATGTTTTTGAAAGGGAAATCACACTTGCTTAACTTAGGCAAAAACTTGAGACCCAAAAATGATAAGGAGCTTTCATTTGGCCTCACCTAACTTCAGAACCCAGCATCATAGTAATTTGGCATCTGTCTTTGGAATGACAAATATCTGTATTTGAGGTGGGACAAAGTGGGCAGAGCCCTTCCAATAAAATTGGAAGTGTGCATATAAGGCAGACCAGAATAGAATTTTCTCCTCCGGGATACCCAAGAGCTGATTGGCAATGCATGGTGTCAAAGGAGCACAATCTCGAGTAGCTTGTGTGGATCCCTCCAGCTAAAGTCAGGAGCAGTGTGCTGTTTTGTAGTGGAAAGGGTTAGAAGGATGAAGGGAAACAGGGAAAAGCAAGAGGTTACAGGACACAGACACACTGAGGGGAGCCATTGGAAAAAATGCTACTCCAACTGTGGGATCACATTTATGGCATGAAATGTGGTCCAGGCCCATCACATGCTAGAGGAGCTGCACAGCCAGGGGTACCTCTCCCTGCAGCTCCCATGGCTTCAGTATAGGAGCCCCCTTTTAGAGGAGAGGTTGACGGTGATGGTAAACATCACACACCTGTGCTCCCATCCCCAGGACAGACCTGGGCTTAGATCCTATGTCTGTAACTCACTTGCAATCTCACCTGGAGCAGATATTTAATTTCTCCAAGCTTCTGCTTCTTACCTATAAAATGAGTATAAAATCTGTTTTATTTATGCCATGGGGGTCTAATAAAATCTTGTGTGTCAAGTGGAGTGTTAGCAAAAAGTTTGTGGAAGTGGTTACTTTTCACTTCAGCCTTTAAATAGGAGAATGACTTCAGTGGGACAGGAACAGCAACAGGAGTGATATGGGATTCCTTTTTATCTTGAAAATACAAATGTGATGCTGCTGAGTACTATTTAAG
Organism: Chinchilla lanigera; assembly: GCF_000276665.1. Taxonomy (NCBI): domain Eukaryota; kingdom Metazoa; phylum Chordata; class Mammalia; order Rodentia; family Chinchillidae; genus Chinchilla; species Chinchilla lanigera. The sequence continues at coordinate 6,930,823 of NW_004955501.1, forward strand.
CAAAAGTAATGCTTTTGTGTGGCAGGTGGTTCAGAACTATTGATCTTTGCCAATTTCGCTCTAGGGATCCAAGGTGTCGTGGAAGCCTATCAGAGCTGTCTTCCTAAGCTCCAGCTCTACGGTCCCACTAACATCGCTCCCATCATTCAGAAGGTTGCCAAGTCAGCATCGGAGGAGACCAACACCAAGGAGGCATCGGTAAGCAGAAAGGCAGCTCGGTTGCTAACGGGAGGCTATGGTTTCTCACCTGGGTATTGGCTCTAACAACTGTCTCAGTCTGACAGTAAATTCCAGCTTTTCTGCCTATGCGACATTGAACAAGGGACTTAGCCTTCCGCTCTCTTCAGTCTCCTGGTGAGAAATGGAGACAATCAAACCCAATTCTGCTGGGTTGTGAGTCTTAGAGAAAACACATCAATGTCTGAACACAGGAGACTCAACAGTGAAAGCTTCTGTATTCTCTGAGGTATGTCCTGCCCACCTCTGGTCTCAGGAAAGAAGAAAGCATGCTTTCCAATGCACCCATACTACAGATGAAAGGAAAGCACTAGAAAAACAAAACAATAGATGATCCTACATTCTGGTAATAAAGTGCAATACAAAACACCACAGCAAATACTGATTTAGCATTCTTCTCTTTCTTTTTCTTTTTTCTTGAAGAAAAAGGCAAACCAAGGCTACAAGGCCAAAAAAAAGTTTGACCCTTTTCCCTATTATTTTACAAGCAACTATATTAGCACCATAAGTTTTCTATGTGTTCTCTTAAATGATATCATATTTCTTTTTAGCTTTGTGACTTTTTTCAAATTTAGTAAAATATTACTGATGGTTGAAATTTTCTGTATAATTTGAACCTGGGTTTCAGTATTTTCATAAAGAAATAATATTGCCCTCATCTTCTTACATCCACTCACCTCACCTCCTTGCGCTGTACCTGCCCGCCTGCCCCTTCCTCTTGCTGCAGTGGACTGAAGACCATGCTCCTACCTAATGTCCACCTCTACTGCTGTGGACTAGAGAGCATCCCCTCTCAGATACCCCAGGACACTGACTCGTGTCATCTTCTTGCTCTTCCCCCTCATCTATTTACCTCTTTCTAGTGGAGAATCATTCCCACTAGCAAGTAAATATTTGATAGTATCTCCTGTTTAAGCTAAAATAATCTCCCCCTTGGCCTTACTTTATCCTAATCCAACTATCCACAACTTTACACCCCCAATTAGGAGGAAGTTCATTACAAGAGTTGCCTATACTCACTGTCTTCATCTCCTTTCTCATCCCTCTACCCAAACCCATCAGACTTGCCTCACCAATTCAACACTGAAAACTGCACGTGCCAAAGGCAGAGGAACTCCTGTCTTACAAACCTAGGGTCAAACATGTCTTTATCTTGATGCATCAAGGGCTTTGACACAGGTGCTCACTTTCTCTAAACACTTCTTCACGGCTTCCACAGCACCACTTCCTCTTGTCTCACGCCCGCTCCCTTACCAGTCTCGTTGTCTACTGCTTTCCCCGCTCTCTTCTCCTCTTGACTTCTAAATGTGAAATCTCCAGATCCAAGATCCCTTGTTAGTATTGCTTATCACAAGGTCATGAGTTTAAACTTTTTAGGCAAACTGCCAGGCAGTGTGTTGCTATAAGAGTTTCTCCCCCATTTTGTGGAAATCTACTAGGAAATAAAAGCCCCTCTTTATCCAAATAGAACTTCAAGTAAATTGAATGACTACAACTTCTCATCTATAAGCATTTTTTTAAAATGCCAAGTGTTGGAAGAAATTGTTGCTGCTAGCTTCATTGTAACTTTCCATCAGGGTTTCCATCAAGCAGTCTGGGCTTATCATCTCTAGCTAGACCAAACCTGTGAGGATCAGATGCTCGAGCCCTGACAATCTCTTTGGACCAGGGGTTCTTAACCTTTTTTGTTCTGCAGACCCTCTTAACAACTGGGAAAGCCCATATACCTTTCTCAGAATTGCTTTTAAGTATTCAAAATAAAATATAGAATGAAACATTAAAATGCAAGTTAGCAAAATATTTATTAAATGTGTTATGGAGCATTGTAATGCTTCTTTTATTATGTGTTAGCTTATGAAAACCAGACCTAGTCTTATAATTTTGTAATGTCTTGGTAGTGTTGAGTATAAATGTTATATTAAAATAGCTATAACCATTGTAATATAACAGGAAATACCTGTGATTTCTGCTGGCAGCCAAGTCAGATACAACTAGTACTAATTTGATTGTCTACTTTATAACTGAAAAATGATAAATTTCAGCTATAGATAAGTGAGAATTAAAGGTATAATTTACCCCAAATTAATAGGCTGCCTGAACTCTTTTAGCTGTCCTTAGACCCAGACTTAGCTCTACATCCCTGCTCTAGCTCAAGGGACAACAAACTATATCCCACAGCTGGTTTTTCAATGACTCACAATCAAGAAAAGTTTTTATATTTTTAATGTTTGAAAAGAAAACATATTTTGTGATACATGAAAATTATGTGCCATTCAAATTTCAGTGTCCATTAAGTTTTCTTGGACTACAGCTACTCCCAGTCATTTTATATATTTGTGGCCTTTGAAGTATACGATTCTCAAAACAAGATTTATTCAAGATGTGACCCTTCTGTTCAGCCTTACTCCTTTGAAATACAGCAACTTAGATTTTTTATTTTTCCAGTGCTGGAAATTGAACTCAGGGCCTCACACACACTAAGCAAGGATCCTGCCACTGAGCTACATCCTTATCCCAGAGTGTTCCACTCTTGGGTACCCATCTTTTTAAGTTAAATTTAAATTCATTAAAAGTAAATTCCTCTGTTGCTCTAGGCAATATCACAGACTCAAAAATTTCTTAAGGCTGGTGGCTTTGTATGGGACAACATAGCTTTCAAATCCTAAGAATCTTCAAGCCTAAAAGAATCATATAAATGATCTTGCCCTACCCCTCATTTGAGAAGCGAAGAAGGTAAGACCCAGAAGCAATATGGGATTTCCTCCTGACTCCTGTCTGCTCTTTCTACTGCACTTTGCTTTGTAACTGCCAGTAAGAGATCATTATAATTGTCATGCCCCCCTTTGAGCTCCACTCACCATAACCTTGAGCCTTTAGGGCTGCCCAGTAAAGGTACTCAGCGCTCAGCATCACTGCTGCTATGGTAACCGTGGGATGAAACCACTAGGCGCCTAATGCTATTGTATTCTTGTCTCCCCCACTCCCCACCCCCGCTGTCCCCTGCACCTGACAACAGCAATACTTCATCCTGCTGATCCTGACTGATGGTGTCATCACAGACATGGCTGACACTCGGGAAGCCATCGTCCATGCCTCCCACCTCCCCATGTCCGTCATTATTGTGGGCGTGGGGAACGCTGACTTCAGTGACATGCAGATGCTGGATGGTGACGACGGGATTCTGAGGTCGCCCAAGGGCGAGCCTGTCCTTCGAGACATCGTCCAGTTTGTGCCCTTCAGGAACTTCAAACACGTATGCACATATATCACAGGGGTTTTCCAGGGGAGAACAGAGTCACAGCATGCACACCTCCCCCACATGCCCACCATGTTTGTAACATCTTGCCATTCTTGAAGGAACCCCAGATACCCAAAGCCAGGATAGGTAAAACATGACTCTTTAGAGAAAAAAGTGTAAACTGGATTATAGATAGAAGCTGTGCTAATGATGGTAGCCAAAAGTTTACTGACACTTTCCTTTATCCGTACAATTTAGGATCCCTAGTGCCACCAGAACTGCCATGTACAGTTGGGCAGCTTGTTCCCTGCCCACAGGGCCTGGCCAGAGTGTGAAGGATAAGCTAAAATTCAGCCTACACTCTACTTGTCGCATTGTATACCCTTGTTGAAATCTGTGGTTTTGTTTTTGTTTTTGTCTTGGTAAAATATGTTTTCAAAATGATAAGAACCTAAATATTCCATATAGTGAGCAGCATTAGATATGTATGAACTCATTCAAGAGCAAGTTGACAAAGCTAGTTCAAAGGGTACATAAAGCAGTTTAATATGGTCAGTGAGGGGGCATGCTGGAATAAGTTTGCTAAAGTAGACTGGTGAATTTCCAAAATGACCACCAGAGTTTTATTGTTTTTATTGGTACATTTTAGATATACATAATGATAACAGTAATCATAGGGGATCAGTACCTGTACGTGATATATCTTGCTTCTTTTTTTTCCCATTCCCCTCCCCACTTCAACCCCTCTGCCTCCCCCTCTTATTTACAAAAGTTTTGTTTCCACTTTTTTTCTTCTTTCCCCTTTTTCCTGTCCCTTTCTTACTTCCCCCTCCTTTTTCCCTTGTTCTCCTTCTGATTTGAACATTTTCTTCTAATTTTTCAATATCTATATACATTTTGGTCCTTATTTATACTTTTGATTTCTCACACCAGAGAAACCATGCAATATTTAAATATGTTTGTTCTATTTCATTGAAGAGTATTGTCTCAGGGTGCACCTATTTAGCTAGAACTGTCTCAAGCTTATACTTTTCTGTGGCAGAATGATACTCCATTGTATACAAACAACATCTTCTGTTCTGGGATAACAGGCATGCTTGGGCCAGCCTGGGCTACATAGTGAGTTCAAGCCTAGCTTCAACTATATAGTGAGACCTTGTCTCAAAAAACAAAACAAAACAAAACAGTTCAAAAGAATGTAAAACAGACCAACAGAGTCTTAAAACAAACTATAATCTTTGAAATGTTTCTCTACTGAACAGAAATCATTTGCATGCTATAAGTCTTCTACAGATTAACATCTGATGTACAGTCTTGGGCCCTTAGCAATAATAAAGCTTAATGCAGTGTTACATTTTGCAATGACCCTACCAGGCCCATTGGACTATACTGAAGTATGATACTGAAACCACTTTCAATGGTACTATAACCATTTTTCACATATCCAAATTTTACATATCAATAAGTCCCTGGAGAAAGGAGTACACTTGAAATGTCCCCCAAACCCCAAACCTGAGGAGCTACAATCACCCAGAGAACAACTTCCCTAGTTTATAGAAGGTTCCTTCCAAGCTTCTCCCAACTGTGTCTGAGAGGCCATGGGTATGACAGGTGGTCACAGACAAGCCTCAGTACTCCTTTGTCTTCTGCCTCTTGTGAAAGTTGCCCATGAGCAGAGAACACCCCCCAACCCCTGCTGCCCACTATGACTTTGTTATCTGCACTGCTGCTGGTGCCACCAGTATCGGCTACTATTCCCAGGAGCTGATGACTAAACCCAAACTGTTCTACGGTCTCTTTTTGGGAAAGAAAAGCGTCCCCTCCTTCACCAACATGCTGTCTCCCTTTTGTCACCTGGATCATTCATGCAGGGAAATCTGTTGCCTTTCATTTCACCAGTCCCTGCTGGAAGCATCTCTGTTAGCTCCACTGTGGCTCCTTCCTCCCTGGCAGTTATTTTGGTCAGGGAGACAAAGATACATGTACCCTGCCATCCACGCCAAGCTTTCCCATCCCACAGTTATTTGGAAAAGGCTTTCTTCTTCAATCAAATCTCTCTCAAGTACACCCCTGGCATTCCTCATAGCTAGTTTATCAGATCTGGCCAGGTACATTGGATTCCAGTTTGGACTCATATTGGGCCCTTAGCCAAACTGGGACTGGCTGTCTCTGTGTTAGAACCTGCAGCAAGCATTCTTTGGAAATGGCTGTTTGTTCTGTCATCACTTTAGGACAGGCTTTCTAGTGACCATCCAGGTAAGTCATCAGCCCCACAGCCCCAGCTGAGTGCTAGATTCTATGACCTGACCAGACCTCGTGAGGAAGCAGCCACCCCAGTGTTCCTTGAACGGTGAGAACTATTCATAACTATGCGGCCATAACATTACTAATCTCCTTTGAAGGACTGCAGGATAATTAAAATTATTGAAGGAGCAAAAAAAAAAAAAAATCAATCCCTGGCTGCAAAGTTTAGTGCAGTTTTCAAGTGACAGCAGCAGTTGCCAGTCTCTTCCAGAAGCTCTGGAGGTAGTGCCTGTGGGTAAGGGGTGACTGTGCTGCCCTATCCCATCTTCCACTTTCCCAAGGAGCTTTCCATGCGAAAGCATTGACTAAGTGAAAGGGCTTCGCCAAGTTGTCTGCACATGGACTGGAGTCAACAACAAGTAGTATTCCATCCAAGGCAGGATGTGTTAGACCAGGCCAAATCTGAAAAGGTGTTCAATGAAGCTACTCACTTCCTAAGGTGTCCAGGGTACAGGGAAGGGTGTTCTTCCAGATTTTCATGTCCTGCTGCATTTTGTTAGCCAGACAAAAAACGGACCCACTCCACTGACTACCACCCATCACTTCTCCCCAGTAGAAAGGACCGAAAGAGCTGATGCCCTAAGAGATTCATGAATTTCCCCAGAATACCCTCTCTCCTCTCCCCTACCTGTGCATGTCCACACATACATGTACAAGGACAATGCCATCACACTGTGAAAGGCTCTCACCTCTACCCCAAGCTTTCTCCTCTCTCCCAAACACTCATGGACTGCAGCATACAAAGCACATACTAGGACCACATCAAGATAATAAAGTCACGGGTCCAGGCCTTGAGGAATGTGCAGGAGAAGTAAGTCCATGATTAGGACAGAGATAGCAGCTGAGCTGGAAAACCACTGCCAATAAGTGGTTGGGAAGAACCAAAGTGTTTCTATAGGGCTGACTTAAAGCAGACAGAAGGAGCCATGCAGAAAGCTCAGAGACTGGGCTAGGTATTTGAGGAAGGATGGAGACTAGGTGATCTAGGTGAAGCGGCCTGGGTGACAAGTGCCCCAAGCTGGGCAAGGATGTGAGGTGCCGCTCGTCATCTCTGTGCTGTGCAGATGCTCCAGCAGCTCTGGGAATAACCAAGGCGGAGATCAGGGAGCATACTTACCGTCTTTCTCTTCATTTCATTATCCAAACTAATCTCCTTGGAATTCAATAAGCCAAAATCAAAAAGGTGAGGCACTCCTATCATTTCATATAAGCAGTAACACGTAAGTTGCCTTTTTCTGTTTTGCATAACTCAAAGCTCTAAAGTAGATAGGGCCCAGGCTCTGAGCTGTATGGCTCTGAGCAAGTTACTTAACTTCTCTGCACCACAGATTTCATCTATAAAATGAGACAAACACATTGGCAGAGTAAAGGTGGAGTCTATTTGAAGCTTAGCACACTGCCTGGTCCATGTAGGTAGTTACTATAGACAGCTTTTATTGTTGTTGTTATCAACTGATTTCATATATTTTGGTCATTTCTCCAACCAACTAATGTCCCTGCAGCCCCACATGCTTACCACTAGCATAGATATGCAAGCAGTGGAGGACCACTTAGGACCTGTCTTTAAAGTAGGATAGGCACTCACCACATGCAGTTATTTAAACTTAAGTTTACTAAAATTAAAATTTACGAATCACTTCCTCATTCGTGATAACAAGTGTATGACTCCCATATTGGACTAACCTGAATATTTCCATCATTTCAGATGGTTCTATTTGACAGCCCTTTTTTAGTAATCTTTTGGCTGCAAGTGATAGCAAATCCATTCCACAGTGGAGTAAGTGAGTGGTTCTTGCCCCGCAGCAGCAGCAGCAGCCATCTCCTCTGTAAGCTCTTGGGGCAATGTATGCCAGTGAGAGGAAGTTATACCACCATATCCTGTCTTCCACTTTCCTACAGAAGTTTCCACATAAGAACACTCACTAAATGAAAGAAGGTTGCCAAGCCTCACTATCCAGGAGACGTTTGGCAATATCCAGAGACATTTTGATGGTTGCAAATGTGGAGTGCAACTCTCATCTAGTGGATAGAAGCCAGGGATGCTGGTAAAATCCTCCTTCCTATTTGCCTCTGAGAACATGGAGGCTTAGCAAAGCTGAACTATTAAGTGACCAGTCACAGAAGAAAAGAAACAAACTAGAAGTATGTTTCGCCTAACACTTATACCAGCTCTGTTGTCTTTTGGAATCTCGAATGCTTGTTAACTAGTTATCTACTAAAGCTTCCAACCTCTGAGATAACTGCTAATATTAACACTTAGGCAATTTAAGTTGCTTGGCCAAGGGGGAGGAGAGAGAGGTGAAGTTAATGCTAAATGAAAGAACCGGGAGTCAAATCCCGCTCCACGTGACTCCAGAGTCTATGCACATTGTTAATGTCAACCTTTCTCTGCTGTAGAATCACATGCTCCTGTGCCCCTGCCTGCAAATCATGCAGCTGATGCATAATATTGACAAAATTAGGATAAATTAGAATGGTATTCAAGACCTTGGCCTCAGGCTTATTTTCCAACTGTATGCTCACCAATCTTGAATCCCCAGCACAAACACTTCCTTCATACCCATCAGATGATTCATTTCTCTAGAATGATCAGATGCCATTCCCCTATCCCTTCTGAGCATTTTAAAAATATGTCCAGTGTCAATACAATCTTCTCTTAGAAGCCTGCTGTCATTTTCTCCACTATAATTTAGTTCCGTTGTTTCCTATATTCTGCTCTGAGTGTGATTTCCTATAGGAGAATTTCTCAGATTCCAACAGTGCACGGAGTTACTGGTCACCAAGGCTTTGTGTTAAGATGCAGACTGATTCAGGAGTTCCAGACTGGGTCTAAGAATCTACATTGCTAATAAGCTCTTAGATAATGTGATGCTAGCCTGTAGCACATATCATGTTCTACTGAATAATAGGGTTAATTTTGGCCATGTGAGCCTCCCTCACATAACACTTTCCCTAATGGAAGAAACCATAGACTCATAAACTCTAGCACAGTGCCTAGATCCATGAACAGGTGCCTAGACTGGAATGCAAATCAGAAGCAAAACTGCAGGACAATTCATTCTACTATCCAAATTTTCCACATCTTCAAATGTGAATAGTGGTATATTCTGAGTCAGGAATGAAAAAAAAAAGAACAAGAAAATTAACAGCCTATTTTCAAAATAATCTGACAGTGCTTGCTTGAAGTAGTCCAATAATGAGTAAATGAATGAGACTCGCTTCTCAGATCTTCTCAGACTAGCTGCTCAAATCTTTGAGCCTGGATATGAAATAGCTTCCTTTGACCAAGATCTAAAATCATGGTGATTTCTTCTTCTCTACAGGCATCTCCAGCTGCTCTTGCAAAGAGTGTGTTGGCCGAAGTCCCAAACCAAGTTGTGGACTATTACAATGGCAAAGGGATTAAACCAAAATGTTCATCAGAAGTCTATGAGTCTTCCAGGACACTAGCACCATGAATTCCACACACTTTTACAGAGTTCTGAAATATTATTCCTGCTAATATTTAATACTTCTCCTGTATTTAAAAAATAATACACATTTAAAAATAGCACGTTTTGGTGATTTTTAACTGAGAATTTTTTTTTGCATGTGTAGCCCCCAAGGCCTGGATCTAATTAAACCCTTGTTGTTGTTAAGACTTTTTACAACGGAATACAAATAATAACTTACCCTTTGCAGCATGTTGCCTTGAAATAAAATGGTATATGTATCCATTTTTTATACAGGTTTGTTGAAATTTTGCTAAATTTCTTATTATCTTTACACTGTAAAGCATTTTGAAACATTTATTGAATGTTGATAGCCAAAACATACTTGGTTTTATCTGCTACAGGGTGAGAAACTTTTCAAAATGGTAGATGCATGGACTGTATTTTGCATGTTTAAAATAATAAAAAAAAAAAAGAACCCTCACACTGTTTTTGCAGTTGTTATCTATAATTCCTCCCTGCTAAGAATGCTATCTCTACTAAGGAACACTATCCATCGAAAGGCGGCACTTAACCCCGTACCTCTCACACTTTAGTGTGCACATAAATCACCTAAGATTTCTTACTAAAATCAAGATTTTAGTGCAGTAAATCTGTGTGGACCCTGATATTCTGCACCTCTAACAAGATCTCAGGTGATGCTCATGCAGTCCTTGGACTGCTCTAAGAATAACGGGGTTCTAGAGTTTGGGGGGTCATAGAGAGATCATCTGGAACAAACCAGACAAACCTAGTCTGCTTGAGACCACACTCCTCCTGCCAATCGCATAAAGGGCTTGCCTGTCTCAGAGGTGAGAGTAGAAAGTAATGAGACTGATTCCAGAAGCTGTACACCTCAGTCAGTCTCACTGCTTTATAGCCACACCTCTTCCTTTAATAAGACTGGGGAGTGCTCCTCCTGGCTTGCTGCTGCCCTTAAAGGCATCACACACGGCTGCACGAATGGTTCCATCTTTACGTCAATCCCTAGGAACGACCTCAGAGAGTCTTCAGTGGAACCACAACAACAGAATCTGGCCCATGGCAAGTGGCCATGCAGTGTGACTGCTCAGATGCCCATTCCAGGAACTTGATCTTGGAGCCTGATGTGGAGCTTCTTTTTGCCTTTTCAGAATCATTCCTGAGAGCAAACTCTACAAGCAGAAATATCTGAAGTCATTGTTTAGGGCAGAGGTGTTTTGTTTGCAAGAATAAATATTTCACTTGTATACTCTTCTTTCAGAGAAATTGACAAGCATTTTGCAAGCATAAAAGACACAAAGTGAAACTTATTTTTGATCAGAGAGATGGTAAATTAAATCACAAGGTGAAATAATCAGTTTGTTGTTTGTTTGACAAGGGGAGATATTAATAAACAAATCAAATGCCTTGTATGATTTCCAGAGTTATAATTATAGATCCTAATCTTGCAAATACATGTCAACCAAATGCACAACATTTTGGGAATGATGGTGAAAATGTATGACTGAAAAATCATAAATATTTAAACTGTATTGTTTATGAATAAATTGGGTACTTACAGAAATTTCTTTCTAAGAGTTGTGGTCTTGTTTCTCTTTTCAAGGGAATTTGCTGTCAGTAATTTGTTTCATTTGGGTAAAGTTGCTTCGTACTAAAAATAGCTTCTTCACAATTCCATAGAAACATGGATTATTGTTTCTAACAAGGAATTAAAATATTTACATACTATATTACACAAGTATCATGTGGTTGTTTCTAACCCCAAAGCAGGACATGAACTTCCATGTCTGTATACCTCATACATAGTAAGCACTCAATAGATAATTAATAAATACAGAGATGACTAATACAGTGAATGAATAAATGAAAAGACATTAACGTGCCCTGTGGTCAAGCTCTAATTCATTTAGGTTTAACAGATTTTGGAGTTTGGGGCTGTTCACAAGTGCCATGATATGATGCTCCATGTCACTGTAAAATATCTGCTGGGAATTCTGCACTCACTCCGGAATCCTTGCAATCCGTGAAATGAGGTGGGAAGGACAGCCTTCTGACTGCGAAATCATAAAGCAGTTTACTTTCCTTTCCACAGCCAAACTCAAATTCTTGTTTTGTTTTTTTTTTTTTTCTTTTTCTTTATATTTTTTTCTCTTTTCTAAATGGCTGGGGAGAACTCCAGCCACAGAAAATTAATTGTATCCCCCAAACCCAGAGACCAAGTTCAGACAATCCCTTGATTACTATTTCTTTCTTTCTTTTCTACCTTCTTCTCTAGTGTCCCAAACCTTGCATAATCACCCTCTGTCCTCCAGCCTTGCTTCTACTTCCTTTTCACTTTGTTTTATACACTATCCTCCCTAAAAACCACTCTACCAAAGGGAAACACTTTGCATGCAAACTCTTAATTTATGATTGGTTCTGTTATATGACTATAAACTTTGCTCCTATGATGTAAAGTACAAAGTCATTAGTTACCACAGTGCTTCCAGAAGAATTAAAAACATCATACCACAGTGACTATGTACGCCCATGTTTATAGCAGCACAATTTGTAATAGCTAAATCTTTGAAACAACTCAAATGCCCATCAATCAAGGAATGGATAAAAATGGTGTGACATTTTTATATAATGGAGTACTACTCAGCTATAAAAAAAAGGATAAACTTGAGGCTTTATAGGTAAATGAATCCAATTTGAGACCTTATTCATAAGTGAAATATATTAGACTTGCAGTAAGCATTGTATTGTCTCCCTAGTGTAAGAAGCTGCAAGACTAAGTAAGATCCAAAACATACAAGAGATACTGTGAAATGGTGAGAAACTGCTCAGAAAGAAAGAACTGGGGTGGGAAAAAGGAGAAAAGAAGGAATGGAAAAGAGAAAATATACACACACACACACACAAGATACCTAAGATAATTACACCACTAATTTCTATTAATTCATTTAAGAGAAAGGTTTGTACTTATAGTGTTCGATAAAATTTTCATGCCTATATCTTTTAATCTGAGCAACTATTTTGAAGATAACAATACACAATGGTATTAATCATTGTTAATCTCCTACTATCTTGTTTTGAAATTCTGTATCAGTGTTTTTATTGTTTTTACCTTTAAAGCAAAAAATAAAATAAAATAAAACAAATCAGAAAGTTATATACAGTAAATATCTACTCAATAAAGCAATTTTACCCTTAGGGGAGAATATTAAAAAGGGATAAGAGGGGAAACTAAAGAAATTAAAGACAGAGGGAGAGACTAGAAGCAATGCTAAAGATCAAAGCAAAATTACCCAACCTTCAGGAATTGGCAAAGAAAACAGAAGGAAAGAAAGAAGGAAAAAAAACAATAAGAACACAAAAAACAAAACATTCACATTGATAAAAAATGAAAAACAGATCATCAAAGAATGCAAACAAACAACAATATCAAAAGCAAAGAAAAAGATTTCTCTGTGATTTCAAGCCTATGGTTATCTTCTGGGGTCTACAGTTTTGTAGCAGTGTCCAATTAAGGGTGAGCCTCTGCTCTCACTGGCAAACAATGGAGGAAGGCAGAGCCCAGATCCATACTGGATGATCCCAGAAAGCCTGCAGTAGGAAAAGGTTGGGCACCAATTCTAGTGCTTTGAACACCACAGAAGTTCAGCCTGCTCCTGGCCTGTGGTCAGAGTGTTGGGGCCTGAGTTGTTCAGCGTACACTACTCTGGGTGTCTCTTGCTGGCCTGACCTTGGATCCTTGATCCTGGATTCCATGGTCGTCCCTCACCCAGTCACTGTGGGATTGCAACAGCAAGACCTGAGATGAAGTCAACCCACAGCTGCTCTGAGTTCTGGGTTCAATTGGGCTTCTCTATTATGGCATCAAGCCAAGCACCCTCCTCAGGGGACATAGCAGTCTGTTGGACTGGAGTTCCTAGATGTTGTAGTTCACAACGTCCACTACTCTGTTCCACTGGGGTGCTTCTCCCTGGAGACTTCTGGAATCACCTACCCTCACTGTCTCTCTGTAGATGTGATCTTTCTGTCTCATCCCACAAGCCCAGGAGCTGGGGAGAAAGTGCAGATTGACCCCTTCTTTTTTGTCACTGATGTCTATATCTCCCCTTTCTCTGTGGGCTCCAGTTCTGCCTTTAGATCCTGCCTGGTTCCCAAGGATCCTCTTCCCTCCTCCTTTTCTTCCCATGTTGTTTTCTAGTGCCTGAATTTGTTGCTGTTTACTGCTCCACCATCTTCCTAGAAGTCCTTCATCACTGAATTTTATTTGGTTCTTGTCCAATTTAGTTTGCAACCAGAATTGAAGAAAAAGTTAAATTTGTGAACCAAGGTACCCCTGTGTTGTTTTGAAAATAGGTGGTACCTCAAAGATTCCCTACAAGATTCTCAGGGACCTTCAGCGAACATATTTTGAGAACTGCTTGCTCTAAACTACTACATTATTTCTCCTTGACTTCATCCATTGCATTGTTCTGACTTCAGACAAAAAAAATCCTTTGCTTTTAATGGCCCTCATGATTAGACTGGACCACTCAGATGATTCAAGATTCATTTTCCTAAAACTTATAACATAAGTGCATCTTCAAAATTTCATGTGTCATGGAGTTGAACACATTCATAGGTTCCAGAGCTTGAATATACTTGTGGGGCCATTCTGACTGATCCCAAATAAATGCAAGATATTGCCAGAAGATTCTAAAAATAAATGTGGGGTGTTCAAGGGCTTCCCCTGGATACAGAAGGAAAATGAACAAGAGGGCAAGGAGTGGTGCTAAAAAAATTCTTGCTGGTTTTATAATTCTGCCCAGTTTCAGTCCAGTACTTGCTAAATACCAAAGCTACTCTAGACTCCTGAGTGGGGTGTGGGGAGGATGGGTGCTGGGGTGAAGGAGACGAAGGAAAAAGCACAAAGAAAAGAAAAAGCAGTCTCCGCTTTCTAGACACTCATAGTGCAGAGCTACCCTCTGATTCTAGGACTTGGAATTTTGTTAAACATACCTTATGTGTCCTAACCCTGAAGACATTTTCTACTTGAAGATATTCCCATGAAAATGTCCTTAAACATTGAAAATTAAATAATGGTAAAAGGAGACATATGCCTACCAGCTATTTTTATCATTCTTCCCTATGTTACCCCCAACACATGAAACAGACATTCAGATCAGTCCTTTAAAAATGCTACATTATAAATACCTCTAGATTCCATGCCCTTCTTTTGAGTACAGTACAATGGAAATACCATGGTACAGTAGAACTACCAAGCCAGAGCAAATCCATCTCTGCTACCTTTAAGAGTGGGGTGGTATCTCCAAACTTTAATTTTCCCATATGCTGAATGGGGAGAATAATCCCCACTTTGACAGGTCACTGTAAAGATTTGAGGGAATGTATGCAAGCATCTAAACAATGTCTGCAGAATGAATTCCCTGAAAAAGCAAAGTTTAAAACCAAGATTAGAGTTAATGTAGATTATTAATAGAGTATTCTCAGGATTATGATATTAAGAAAATAGAAGGAAACGGAACTGTGACCCTATTGGGAGCTTTGGAGCTGGGTGGACCTTCAAAGTCCACACTTGAGGAAATGGGTCCTTTATATTCCCTTCCAGAAAAGCTGGCAGATGCCTTAAGGACAGAAATGGTTTCAGGTAAGACTTCTCCCTACAGCTGAGAGAATTTCAGAATAGTTCAGCTTCTGATATTAGCAGCTGGTTGCACATCTACCTGTTCTATTTGGCATGTGGCAAGTGTTCCAGAGACTGTGAAACTTGCTTCTATCATTATTATTGTTGCTGTTTCTTCTTTTTTTAACTTCTTTTCATAGTCATTGTTTCTTAGTTTAATCATCATCTTGCCTGGAAAATGAGTGAGTCTCCTAATTGCTTCCTATTATCTATGTTACCTTCATCCAACCTGCCTTCCACACTGCTGCCAACATGGTAATTATGAAGTAAATCTGAGCATCTCCCTGCTGTGCTTAAAATCCTTTGGTGTCTCCCCACCAACTGCAGAATGAAATCCCAACTCTTAAATGTGACTTTGAAAACAACATGCAACTGACTCATCATCTGACCCTTACCCACTTTTTCTGCCCACCTATAGCCACCCCACCTAACAACTTCTCAACATGGAATCTGTTGAAGTTTCCTCATACCTCTTCCCCTGCTTGCTTATACCTATTTTAAGATCTCAGGCATCAGTTCCTCTCAGGGGCCCTCCTGAATCTCTTCTCCCTCCCCCAGACTTGGCTGGGAATTCCTTCTATGACCTCCCCTCTCATCTGCACATTCTCTGGTAGAACCTTTCTCACAACTGGAAAGTACATTTCCACCAGAGGGCAAAGCCTGTCTCATTTTCATATCCAGGTCCTACTACTGGTGCTGCACACATGATCAGAGCATACAAGACCAGACAGTAAGAGGAGCTGTGCTTCTGGTGGGAGAAGAGCCAGTTGTACCATGTAACCTCACTGCAGCCTTCTAAAAAAAAATCAAGCTGCTCAGCACAAATTAAATGCTGCTGCACTAGTAAGTCTTGTTTGTTTGTTTGTTTTTCTGGTACCAGGAATTGAACTCACGACCTTGTGCTTGCCAGGCAGGCACTGTGCCACTGAGCTAAATCCCCAGCTGCACTAGTAAGTCTTGCACCAGGAAGTGTAAGTTTAGCACCGAGATTCCCAGGCAAATACTTCTAAGTACAACAAAGTTATAATACAAGAGAATGTGAGCATTCTCTAAGGTTTATATAATACACATTTCTCCTGCCCTTCGTTACAAATACCAAAAAGGTGATGAAAATGTTTTGGAACTAGACAGAGATGGTTATGTGCCACCAAATTCCTCACTTTAAAATGGCTAATTTTATGTTATGTGTGTTAGGGTATGTGACTTTCACCTCAATTAAAAGCCCAAACACAATAAAATTTATCACATTTCAGTTTATTAGATTAGCAGATAATCTAGTCACTCATCTGGTTCCCCTCCCAAACCTATCTTCACCTCTTTCAGTAAATGTCTACAGGTTCTGCTAATCACTTCCTGCATTTGTATCTCATTAACACAATCCTGGGTGGATGCATTTCTCTTTAAATCATATTTCACCACTCATCATGCTTGCAGAGTCTGCCTGATTAATTCTCCCAAAATATAACCAATACAAAGAGTAGTATTTAGCAAGGCTTTCCTGATAACTTAAGAGTGGACAAAGGAAATTATGATGCAAAAGAGATAAACTTAAAATTGGGTGCTATGTTAGCTCTAAGAAGTCATGAGCTATAAAATACACCATTAATTTAGTAATTCCTAGGAGAAAAACAAACATTTCATTAAACATTTACAAAAGTTCCACATTTTCCAGTAACATACATTTCCACAACTGCATTCTTCTTTCTTCTCCGGTGTCAACATACATTTGAGACTTTTTCATACTGTGAGTTTAAAGGTTCTTCTGCCATTTGCAATTATGCACTATTACCAAAAAAAGTTGGAATTTATAACTGTGCTTGGGGCCTGGCCTTTTTGGTTCTTTAGAATGGATAACATAATTCAGAAACTCAACCCAAAACACTGAGGTTCTCTATGCATATCCTATTTTACTACACTTACAGTGTTTTTAAATCATAAAGCCCCAGTGTGAATTCACAGAGCAATTTCAGGCTGCCACTTGACTTTTATCTGTCTGACCCCTCAGAACAAAGTGGGATCCTAAAACTCTAGGTCTGTTGGTGGAACAAAGAGAAATACAGCTTCAAGCTCTGAAATATTTCCTCAAGTCTTGCCCAGGAATTTATGAGTGGGGAGAAAAGATTTTGAAATATGATAGTTTCTTCTAGTATGGGGTCCTCTTCTTTTAAATATATATTTATATATAGCACACACATTCATTGGCTGTGACTTTTACTAAATTGAAAGCAGAACTGAATTTTGCAAAGATCATTCTCAGATGTACAGGTAACATATCCTCCATTCTGCTCCCACCCCAATCCAGTATAAGATTTCAAAGAAACGGATTTCTTTCAGTGGTGATTAAAGGGTTTGCTATATTTAAAACGGGAACTCTTTTCTTTCCTTTTGCATACTGACTGATTTCTCCAAGTAACATAAAAACACTCAGAAGGACTTCCTGCTCTATTAGTGACACAATCCTAAATCCTTGGCACCACTCAGATCCAGTGGGATTGCAACCCTTGCACCATGGAGAGCAATCAGCACACCAAATGCCAAACCTAGGTCGGCTGGAATGTGGAATATTAAAAATGTGCTACCCACAGGAACTGAATTAGGCTGAGGAAATAATTTCATAATCTAAACTAATTCATTTAGAGTTTAATATGAAGCAAATGAATTGAAAGTGACTAGAAATGTCATTAAATATAACCACAGCCCAGAAATTGCCATCAGGTTCTGTCTGTGTCTTTGCTCAACATCTTCAGATAAAAATGAGCTTAGCTAAGCTGCCATTCCGCAGATCTCAGTTCATCCTAGGAAGTGCATTTATCCACTCTAATAAGAATGGATAATAAGTCAGTCTGACTTTCCAAAAGAAGACAAAAATACTATGGTTACAAGCAAGAATTTTTGTGTGAGGCAGAAAAAATTTCCCCAGACAATGTAAATTTGGTTAACTTCTCTGACCTTCAAATTCCTCATCTGTAAAATTGAAATAATACCACCCACCTCTCAGAGTTCTTGTGAGGGCTTAACAAGATAATGTCTCTACAGTGTTTCAGTGAATGAATTGCATACAGCAACAGGCCTATATGTGATTATTTATAGCAAAATTGGATTTTTGCCTAGAAGACAAAAACCTGGTGTTAGCTTTTCATCACTGACAAAATAGCTGCTAATCACAATTTAAAGGAAGAAAAGTTTATTTTGGCTCACAGCTTCAAAGTTTTCAGTCCATGGGTAGCTGGTTCCATGCTGTGGTGAGGCAGCATATCATCGCAGAAGGCTGTGGCAGAGCAGAGCTGCTCACCTCATGGCAAAGCCAAAAAGGAAGGGGCCAGATATGGTCCCCAAGGTCACATCCCCATGACCTACTCCTTCACATAGGCCCCACTTCCTGTTTCCACACCATCCCAAACTGTCATCAAATTACGATCATCTATGGATGAAGTTATAGCTGTCATGGTTCAGTCACTTCAAAACCCATCAGCTAAAGTGGGAGAGAGCTGCACACCCATGATCCCAGCATTCTGGGAGGTTAAAGTAGAAGGGTTGAACATTTAAGCCCCATTTGGACAATTTAGTAACTTAGTGAGACCTTGTTTCAAAATAAAGAGAATAAAATGACTGGGGATGTAGCTGAGTGTGAAGACCTGGGTTCAATCCCAAGTACTGGGAGGGAAAAAAAGGGACTTGTCAACTGCAGCCTCAACAAAGCCATCAACACACTTAGCTTTGAGGGATCATTTATACAACAAGCATAACTGACAAAAACTCAGTAAGTCAAATAAAGGAGAGGAAACGCAAAACTTTTATTGTATTGGATGAGCCTTACCACAGTGAGTGGTTCAGTAGTAAGAGTGTGACCTGAACCAGGCAAAATAATCCAAAACCACCACTCTGTCTGGGACATCCAAGAGAAGATAACTCCTTTTGGAATATTACACTGTGAGGACATAAATCCACATATGCAAGATGCCATCCTGCTACCTCCTGAGAATGAGGCCAAAACAGATGAAAGCAGAGCTAAAAGATAAAAAGGAAAAAAAGAGTATGGTAGCAGCTGATTACTTCAGTCAGCTTTGGATCCAGATTTGCCTAAAGCTGTATCTACTACTGAAATTGGCAGCAACAACAACTCCTAAATTTTCTTGTTGCATAATCTAGTTGAAATTAGACCTTTGTTGCTTGCAACCAAGGATTTCTGACTAATATAGCTTGGTCCCGGGCAGAGAGAAGTTGTGGGGAGCTGGGGTACAGGAAGGTGTTGCCATTCCTCCTCCACCTCCACCAGCCACAAAGCAAACCCATTGCCCTTGGTGTCCTTCCTAGTCTCTGAACCCTCTTAGGAATGGGACATATCTAAATTATATGATAATATTACTTATTAAAATTTTATTAGAAATCTTCTGCCCTAGAACCTTGGAGAACAGGTTCATTGACTTTTCCATAAGATTTAGCATACTTACAGCAGGTAGCGTGTAGAAACAGTGCGTAGAACTTGGAACATAGAATGTGTTTGAGTATTTACTTGGATTCAGTCATTCCAGTTGCTACTGCGGGGAAAGGGCAAAGGGACAGGTCATTATAGTGTCCTCCTATCCTTCATCTTTAGGAAGCCTAAGATATTTATGCCTAGTATTGTCTGTTGACTATCCCATAATATTTCACTTGGTGTCCATTAAATTATGATGACCCACCTGTTCGTATTCAGTCTACTTGCTATGTATGTGCTTCCCCATTTGATCTCAATTTAATCAATTTTACCTGAACAATTATACTTGTAATCTTATTGGGTGATCATGGTTTTGTCCCATCTCATGCCCACCTAGTGAGTTCCTGTGTTTCCCGCCTTGGACTCACTTCACCTTGTGGTTTTGCTCTATAAAAATCTCTAGAAAAGGCAGGTTCCTTGGCAACCCATTGGGTTCCCTTCTGTCACTCTCTTGGACAGAAGGTTTCTTTCTCTCAATAAATATATTGTTTTAAAAAAATATTATGGTGGTCCACTACATTTATTTCAGGACTTGAACTAAGTTATTTTATGTTTATATACATGAAAATGGAGACATTAAAATCAAATCTCATATTATTGTAAGTAGAAAAAACATAATGATTGAGGTGTTCTCTAAATTTCTTACAAGTTTGAAAAAGTAGGCAATGAGAGAAGTTTGAGAGAAAATGTCTTCTTGTCCTTTTCTTTCTCAAAAAAAGGCTACTGTTATTCTTTAGAATCCAAGAAAATATGCTAATCAAGACCAGCATCTTCCTGCTGTGTCAAACTTCCCAAGTGATCAGTGTTGGTACCTTCCCTGTGCTCACAGAGAAAATGACTGTCTTAGGGGATAAAGTCTGTCAGCCTAAGAGTCAAAGCCTAATATACTCACTTTCTTCTGTTGCTTCCCTCTACAGAAGGACTTGCCAACTCATAATGGCATTTTACATTTAGGCACTTCATATCTAGTAGATATTTCATTTTAAAAATAATTTACCCCCTTCCTGTTTGCCATAACTTAAGAAAAAAAATTTTTTAAGTATTGGGGACTGAACCTAAGGCTTTCATAATAAGCCAGATCCCCATCCCTTTATAACTTGTTTTTTTAATTTTATTTTGAGACGGGGTCTCATTAAATTGCTAATCACCCAGGCTCAGCTCAAACTATGATCATCCTGCTTTGACCTCCCACAGTGTTGGGATTACAAGTGTGTATCATGAAACCCAGCTAAGCAAGAAGATATTTTTGTGACTTTCAGAAAATTCAGTGTCTGAGCATCACATGAAGTAGGAAAAAAGTGGAATCGAGAATTAGAGGACTTTGATTCTAACCCAAGTTGTAATAGGTATCTGGTTTTACTAGGAATATCTACTAGACCTCAGGTCTTAGACAATTTATTTAACCTCCCTAAATGCAGAATTTCTTCACAGACTGATGTGGAGGCTAAGTGAAATAATATTTCCAAAGCATTTACCATAAGACCAGAAACTTCACAAATGGCTGAAAAATTATGAGTACATTTTAGTTACACCTGTTACCATTTTTACAACATAACACTGGTTTCTCTACCAGGGAGCATGTTTTTTCTCAATCAAATAACTGTTTCCATAATGATGGGCCCAGTTAATGGAACCCATTTTCTTTTAAGGCAAACTTTGCAGACTCACCTCTGGCATTTTTTGCAATGCTACTCAACCTGAGGTTGAGAATTCCAAGGGATAGGAAAGAGACATAAAAAAGCAAGGAGAGTGCGGCTTAGGTACTGCAACTTGTCCGGAAAAGCTTCTTGATGTTGTTGCTGGGGCTTATGGTAAGGTCTTAATATAAACATTATTATATTATATATACATATATAATCTTAATATAAACATTATTATAAGGTGTTAATATAAACAATGAAAACATTTATGTTGCATACATTAATGTCTTGGTCACTTTTCTCATCGCTGAGACAAAATATCTGACACCCACAACGTAAAGACAAAGTTTATCTGGCTTGAGGTCAGTTCAGTCCCAAGTTGGTAAGCTCCAAAGTAGAATGGCATGACAAGGGGGCATCACAAAGAAAAAGCTGCTTACTTCATGGCAGATAGAATGTGGGCAGGGTGGGAGGGAGAAGGAGAGAAGGGGTGGGGGAGAAGGGCAGAAAGAGATGAAGATACTCCCTTCTAGGTCTCACCACAGTGACCTGCTTCTCACCAGACTCACCTCTTAACATTTATTGCCTACCTTTCAATACTCCCATCTCTGAATACATGAGATTCTGAGGGGACAGTCTCAGTCTAAACCTTAGCATCATATTTCCATAGTATTCAAAGAAGTCAGCAAAAGTGGTGATAAAAAAAAGAGAAAAGAAACACTAGAGGAAAAGGAATAACAAAGGAATCTCCCAATAACTTGTTAGGAATCTTACATAATTGCATCACAATGAAATTACTCAGTACAAAGGCCCTGAGCTCACTTCCCCATACCTCAAAAAGAGATAGAAAGAGAGAGAGAGAGGAGGAGGAGGAGGAGGAAGAGGACAAGGAGGAGGAGGACAAGGAAAAGGAAGAGGAGGAAGAGCAGAGAAAAGGAAATTACTGGAGCCAAAAGAATAAAAAAAGTTAGAAAAGGATGAAGATTTTTTTGCAATTATCATAATATTGAACAGAAAATGAATATAAATATTGATAATGGCAATCAGCCTATTTTTAGTTCTTACTGTGTGTATACTGCATTAAGCATTTTATATGCATCATTTCATCTGCACTGTTAGTTCATGAAGGATGTTTTTAAAAATTATGTTTTATAGATGAGGAAGCTAAGAAGAACTAAGTGGTCACACAGAAAAAGTGGCAGAAACAAAGTCTGCAAGTGGACTTGCTCATTTCCAAAAGCTATTGTGTGGCTATCCAGTCCTCTCCTCCCAATGCTAGTGAAGGAGGGGCACGTCAATGGGCAAAACAGGAATTCTTCTTTGTGAGGCATTTGGGAACTCAGGTTCAAACCATGACTCTGTGGCTGCCTAGATTCTTAATCCTGCCTACTTGTTGAACATTTCACATCTGATTTCCACACATTTCTAGTTTTTTATTGTGGGTTTATAATTCACATATCATTAAAATCATCCTTTCAACACACATAGTTCTGTTTTTAGTATATTCTTGAAGTTGCGTAGCCATCACACTAAGATTTCCAAGTGTTTCTGGAACTCTTAGAGTGTGAGATTCTTGGGAGAGCTGAGGCACAATGTAACCATGTGAGACAGCCTTTGAAGACCTTCCAGCCTCACTGCAGGCCTGGCTTATAAACTCATCTTCTCAGTATTACAGTAAAAGCTGATGCCATGCAAGAATACAAACGTGATAAGCGCTAGGAGAGGAGAAGAATTAGCAGCCAGGGTAACTGACTATGAGGGAATTCTCATGCAAGGGGCAAGCAGGCCAGGCAGGCCTGGCAGATAAGGAAAAACTGGAGAGGAGTTTTGAGCAGGAAGGGCCATCAGATGCAAGGAATTGCCAGGCTAAATGGCCCAAGTGTTAAACTCTTGTCAGGTATTACTATTTTCGCTACTGAGAGACTGCTGGAACTTCAATAGGAAATAGGAAAGCGATTAGATGGAGCCCAGTGATTTCAGCTAAAATTCATCTGGTCTATTTGAAGGTAATTTATATAATAGTGACCAGCAGCAAATTTCAGAAACTCAGGTACAATTCTGAGTACAATCGTGGCTTCAGTAAGACGTGTGCTTTGTGGAGTGAAGACAGCATTTAGCACTTGGTCAGAAATTCCTGCTTTAAAAAGCCATTCTGTTCCACTTTGAAATAAAGCAGGAGTGAAAGCCATGCTCCGTGGTGCTTCACGGTTAATAAAACTCCAAAGGCATTTCTGCCTGGGCATAAAGGATTATTTTAAGCATCATCTCCTGGGCTCCTTGGTTACTAAGGGAATCCTGTCTCAGCGCAGCGGTGCAGATGGGCAAGTTGCCATGACAATCCTCCTGGGCCTGGTTGGACACTAAATACCATAGATGGAGGAACCACAGCCATCACATGACTCCTGAGCAGCCTGACAGTCCCATCATGCTCTTTTCAGCTTTCCCACTCCTCTCCCTGGACCCATCTCAGCTGCCCAGACTTTGCCACTGTTGTGCTCAGGCACATTTAGAAGGGAGCTTAAGGTTAACAGCTCACCCTGTTTAATGGTCACATCCCCCTTCTGCCGCAGACTATGTTGTGCATGCAGGATCAGGGTAAGGTCTTCATATCCTTTGGCCACATAAATCCACAAAACCTGGGCTTTGTCTCTAAATGGAGGAGATACTAGATATTTACTCAGACACTGTACTGGGGAGGAAAAGAAAATATGGAATACATTTTATTTTCTCACCTATAAACCAGCCAGACATAAGCTGAGGCTTTCTCATGGGGTAACTCTCCTGATAGCAATTGTGAACCCCAACAACCACCTAAATTCAGCTCCACTCTTTCACCTGGGCATACACGTGTTCAGGGTTCTAATCATGGCAGCAACAACGTCTTCCATCTCATATGTTCTCCTTACCATGTGTCTTTGCTATGTTCACAGGGCAGGGGGAGTGTCTTATGTGAAACCAAACCAGCTGGTGACTGCATAAAACGATACCTTGTGACTTCATAATGAATTCATAAAAGGTAATGCAGCCTACACGTGTTTGCTTGGGATACTTGCTCTTTGAAGCCAACATTGTAAGAGAGCTTGAGTGGCTACATACAGGTCTTCCAGCTGACAGCTCAGTTGAAGTCTCAGTTGAAGGCCAGCCTCTGCCTCCAGACGCAGAGTAAATATGCCTGAAAATGGCTATGGCCCCTGGCAGACATCACCATGCATCTTTGAGACACCATGCAGCAGGGACAAGTCGTGTTTTTCTGAAATCCTGGCAACGAGAATTCATACAAAACCTATACAAATTTTTGCATTGTGATTTTATGCCAAACAGTTTGGGGAGATTTATTTACTTGCAATATTTGCTGAAACTGTGTTCCTTTTCTTTGTAATGCCTTTTCTCTTTTCTTGGGTGATCCTCCTTCTCCCTCCAATTCATCTGTGACTATCCTATCCAGGTACTTTGCACACACCTCTGCTTTGGCACTTGCCATTTTGTCTTTTTACCTCTTTTACCTTCCCTGCTATACTGTGAACTCCTCAAGTACTGAGGTTGATTAGTTCATTGGTTGGTTGGTTGGTGGTGGTTGTTGTTTTGTATTGTTTGCTTTGGTTCGGTTTTGGCTAGATAGTAGAAGTAAAACAACAAAGTGATTAGAGGTTTGAGAGCCATATAAACATAGTTTTAAATTCCAGCTACTTTATTAGCTAAGTGCAAAACTTGCTCTTTGAGTTATGTCACTCACATATGTAACACGGTGAACATATCCATGATTATTTAGGAAAACTTTGATGATGTCTATTCTGAGCCAAGTTCCTGACATAAAGTACCCAACAAATAACATATAATCATTATTATTTTACCATTCTCTACCTTTATTACAGTGTGATTCTAATTGATTTGCTTATTCAACCAATACTTATCTATTACTGAGAACTGTATATTTTATATTAATATTCATAAATATTTTAGTATATGAATGTATAAAATAATGCAATTGAGAATGCATTTGGATTCTTAATGGGTGTAAGATTGTTACCAATAATTATTTTTCTTGGAACTCAAACAGAAACTTGAATGTCGGATTAATAATCCATTTCTGTTCAGGGTGAACAGGTCCTGAGAATGAGGTACCCGCAGATGAATAGAAAGGTAAGAGGAAAAAGAAATACAAGAAAGGCAAAATTCTGGGATCAGGGGGCTAGCAGCCTCTAGGACTGAAGCCCCTATTACTCCTTTCAGTAACTCTTCATTCAGAAAGAACAAAAGAAGCAGCAGTACAAATTGGAGGATCTCAACTGATTTAGCAAGGACAATAATTAAGACTTGACTAATTAACCATCATGTTATCATTCCTTCGGGCATATCTCAGCAAAGCATTTAGTGTTGACCAGGGGCTTTCAAAGCTTTTGCTAGACTTCCTCCAGAATCCAACAATCATGGCTTGGTCAGGCCTGAGGCAATACATCGAAAGAATAACTAGAGAATGTTCTTCTCCACACTTGAATACAGAGTATTTCTTATCTTGATGTCACAATAATCAAAATCAGTTTATTCTATGAGTTATCAGCACTTTTAACTCAGGCTTAATGCTCTATATTAGATTTTTATTGCTATCAGCACGAATGACCAAAACTTGAGTGGTTTAAACAACATAAACTTTCTGTCTTAATACTCTACAGGTCAGAAGCCTGGCTGGGTGTCACTGAGCTACTATGAAAGGGTCAGCAAAGTTGCACACCTTTCTGAAGCCTGTGCAGAAGAATCTACTTCCTTGCTTTTGTTCACTTTCTAGAGGCCACAGCACCCCTTGACTTGTGCCCCTCTTCTTTACTTTGGCCTTGCTCCATTTTCCTATGACCTTCTCACCTCAGAAAGGGAATTTCCAGTTTTTAGAGACTTGTGTCAAATCCCCTCTGATATATGAGAAAGTATATTTACAGATTCCAGGAGGCAGAACATAAACATCTAGAATAATGTTCCCACTATTCTATCTTCTACAAGATCTTTTGCTTAAAATACTGGAAAGGGCCTCAGTTGGACAAACCCTGCCTTTTGCCACCTCAAAGGTAAAGAGGCAGAAGAGCCTGGTAATTTGTTCAGTGTTACAATGGCAATTTACAGTTGAAACTGAGTCTCAGGTTTCCTACCTGTGAGTTCACAACTCTTTCTAGAATACCACTACTAGTGTATATAGTATCTTTAGTGTGTTTAGAAATGTACACTCTCAGGACCTTATTTTTACCCGGAAAATCATGCTCTATACTTTTACATAATTCCCAAGAAAGACTTATGCATGTTTTGGTTTGATACACACTGGCCTAGGACGTAAGAAAACCTCTTGGTTCTTTTTTGAATGGATGGTTATATAGGAACTGAATGGATGATGGTCTCGAGCAGTTTAGCCTTGTCACTCTCTTGAGACCAACTGATTCCAATCTAGGCTGATCAGATCCCTACAGTTAGCATTGCTGTCTTAACACTTGCTGGTCTGGGGCAACTTTTGGATGCGAAGCAGGATGCTCCACTCTTGTGCCAGGAAGCTTTCTTTTCTATAAAGGAAGGAGAGGAAGAGGGGGAGGAGGAAAAGGGAAAGGGAGGAAAGGGAGCGGGGAGAAGTGGGGAGAGCAGAGTTATTAATAAGCTTGTAGAACCTCAGAGTTTTAGCTCAAGTCCTGATTCTACCAGTTACCTAACAAGTTTAAGACTTATGACTTTGGATTAGCTGCTTATTTTCTCTGTGTTTCAGTTTTCACATCTTTAAAATGAGAGTGGTAACCTCACTTTACAGGCAGTAATTTCACTCTAAGTGTTATTTATCACTTATTGGGAATCCCTTAGGCTTCTTCCAAATGGGATCAAAAATCCCAAATGAACTCAGTATCTAGGAATTTGTCCAGATTCTGCATCTGATAAGCTGAGAGAAGATGTTCCAACTTTGGCTCCAGGTGGTCAGAATATTACTGGTCTATAGCTGCTCTAAGCAGTCAAAACTTCACTTGCAACAGGAAAATGACCAGATCAGGGAGAAGTCCTAGACTGAAAGCATTTGGTCCCCTGGCACATGATGCTTTATTATCCATTGCTAAATGTTTCTTTAGTGTTGTGGTTGGTACGTTGTGCCAATTTGAGGAGTCTGGAGGCTTGACTGGGTGGTTTGGTGGTTTTGCATACTGGGGTTGGAGGGACATGCTCTTGCCTCTCTGGGATGTTGTTCATTGTGTCAATTTGAGAAGTTTGTGAGGTTGGCTGGGTGGTTCAGGTCTTTGCTTTGTGGAGAGCCTCCACTTGAGGAGTAGGGGGGTGTGGACAGATGGCTGATGTGTGGTGGGGGGTAGGCTTGCTTCCCCCCTTTTGCTCTCACTGATTTTGCTGTCTTCCACTGCCATGAAATGTTGCCCTGTGCCATGTGCCACTCTGCCTTGGAGCCAGCTGACTATGAAACCTCCACAAACTGTGAGCTAAATAAACTTTTCCTTCCTTAATTTTGGGCGTTGGGTACATTGTCTCAGCAAAGAGAGAAAAGTAACCAAAACATTTAGTAATTAAGAACTTCAAAGAAATGCACATTGATTGGTATAATTACATTATTTCTTAACCATGCTGGATACAAGAGTAGGGCTGGAATGATGACAAACTTTAAATTCATATTATGATATGGTCACATTGCTTTTCCATCCTTTTCTCCCTTTCCTTCCTTCCTTCCTTTTTCCTTCCTTCCTTTCCTTCCCTTCCTTCACTTTCTTCACTTCCTAGAAGACAAATGTATTTCTATTCTAGTAATATTTTGCAAAGTTTGAAGACTAATCTAGAAATTTACAAGTAATAATTTTACTGTTAAAGATGCTATATTAAAATTTCAAACTGTGATTTGGTCTTGCTGGAGAACATTAAGAGAAATTCATTTCTTTACTGAATGAGCATTTGTGGATTGTATAGATTTGTCTGTTTAGACTTTCTATTCTAGCCATCAGTGAAACCTCAAAGTTCAAAGTTCCTTAAATTGAATTTTATCTATGCCACCATCAGATGTGGACTTACCTTTATGATATCTTCACCAATTTTTTTTGAGACAGGGTCTCACTGTGTAGTTCAGGCTGCCCTTGAACTCACTATGTAGCCCAGGCTGGCCTCGAACTCACAGTGATCTTCCTTCCTCAGCCTCCCAAGTTCTGGGATTAGAGGCATGCACCACCACACCGAGCTACCAATTTTTAAGAATGCAAATTCACACAACTCTGGAAAAATGGAAGAAGACCAAAGATAATTTAATAAAAGTCTAAATTCATTTTTAAAAATATTTTTAATTTCAGGCATAAAGCATATATGAAATAAGACACAGCATAAATGTAAATTACCCAATAATAAATATGTTACTCTTCTGTAATAAGCAAACCATATAGGATGTATCACAAATGTTGTAAGAATTAATGGTAGAGACAAATGGCAGGAGCATATTAAAAATGTTTTCAATAAACCCTTGGTTTGAAACATACTCCTTTTATAGTGACTCTCTTTTGTTGGATATGGTTTCAGTAATTCAGAAATGAGAGTAACCTTATATTTAATTTAATAAATAGCAGGTTTATTATATCAGCTTCTGATCTGAATTAGTGGAACAAGAATTATGGAATTGTAGCACTAAAAAGAAACCATGGATGTTATCTTTGTTCTAATGAGAAATTAAAGTCATAGAGCAGCCAAGTGTTCCCAGGTGGAAGGCAGTTTCTGAAGGATAGCATCAGAAATGATAAGAAGCTCAAAATCAGTGCCTGGGTGTTCTAAGGAAGCCTAGGCTGGGTACCTCGGGAAATGGGTCTATTGTTGTCAATTAGCAGCATACTGTAGTGACTAAACCAAATATTATCACACTTCCTAGTCCCAGGTGGCAGTTAGGATACATGTGTTTCATATCAACAGACAAATAATGTTATGCTTTGATTCAGTTCAGCACTGGTGCCTGCTGTGGGTTTCACTGACTCACAGTCTCCAATTTGGACTAAGAGAGTTTTGGCACTAGAAGCAAAGGTTACACTGAATGCCTGCCTCATCAATCCTCATGAGCCATTTTGTGTGATGTATTTACTTACCAATTGTCCTCTCTACTCTTAGAGTAGTTCCAAGACAAGGGTAGTAGCACATTTGTTGTAAAGAAAAAAAAAATAAACAAAACTCTGAAGAGCACAAGCTCCATGGTCACACTACCCAAAATTTAATCTTGGCTCTAACACTTACTAACGGATGTCATTATTTAAGTTATATCATGTATCTGTGCATACTTTCTCACTATAAATGGAGATTGTTATAAAACTTGAGTGTTAAATAGTCTGAGAAGGTAAAAATGAATCTAGTTAGCAATTAGAGTGCAATATTTATAACAGACTATCAACAACTAATTTTAATAGATTATACTGTAGGTCACTCTACTGCTATGAAATGCCTAACAATTTTTTCTTCTGAGTAATTATTGTTTTCTTTTGAACACCATCCTCAGATGTCTATTTGCTGAACTGTCTTTGTTTCTTGATAGCATCCATTCCAAACCAAATCTTTGTTTCCCTGATTGTACTTTAAAATCCTCTCTTATTCCAAATTTTATAAGTTCCTCTCAACTCATTAGTGTAGAAACATCCCCAAATATATGCTCTTTCTTGTTGCATCAAACTAAACTTAAGTTTGTATGAGTTTGGGTGTTCTGGAAGTGTTTGATTGTTACGCTATCACAATACTGAGCATCTATATGCACAAGAAATAGTAGTTACTGGCAGTAGTCAGGAAGTCTTTCTATTCTCATCTTTTATGTAGCACATTTGAAGACTCATTTGTTCAATGAAGGGTATTTCTTAATTAACTGTGAAGTCAGACAGCACAGCTAGGATAAAGAGATATACTTTTTCCTCCAAGGCCCAAAGTATTATCAAAAAATGTCCCAGTAACTGCAACAATGGAGTAAACATTTTGAGTCTACTGAGTTTCAAGTGGTACCCAGAAATTGACCTTTGCTTGGGCCTTCTAAGTCAGGCTACCCAAATCTCTGATAAAGGGAAGATAGAAAAGCTTAACTTTTTATTTCCTACTGTCACCTGACAAATAAAGAAATGGGATTTTGGAGCAGTAAAGGGATGTTTAAGGTACATACACGGTAATCAGGTCCGATCTGGAACACAAAACAGTGGTTTGTTTCTACAGAAGATATTTTAGCTCTCTATTGGTGCATCACAAATAACCAAAAAACTCGATGGGAACAATACCGATCATTTATTTTCTCTAGCAATTGTGCCTGGTCAGAAATCCATGAGCCACTTGGCTAAATGGTTTAGGCTCAAGGTCTTTCTTGAGTTGATGGTGAGTTGCAGTTATCTGAAGGGTTTCCTGGGGCTGGTGAATCCAGTTCTTGTGGTTCATTTACAGCTGGCAATTTGCTTTCTCTTTACATGTGCCTCACTTCTAGTCTCTACGAATGTCTGCAGGACACGACCTCGAGATTTCCCCAGGGGGAGAAATTCAACAGAGTTAGCCAGAAGTAGTAGTGTTTTATGATTTAGTCCTGGAAGGTACATGTCCTCCCTTTGGTCATGTTCTGTTGTTAAAACTTACTAGACCTGTTTCAGTGTCAACTATGCTCATCTGCCAAATGTGTTACTTACTTTTGACCTGCACCTAAATTTTAAGTCTATGTTCCCTCGTTTGTAATACGAAAGTAACAACTTTCTTTCTGGCCTGTTTTGAGTATTAACCAATATGATTATCACAGCACTGCTTGTTGCTAAACAGAGGGCACTATTAGAAGTTAGTCCTCTTTCTTTAGCTTTCTCAGGAAGCTTTCATTTGTTTGTCTCATTCTTCTAAACTTCGAACACCCCTCCTCCCGCCACCTCTAAAAAGATGAGTAATTCCTGCCAAGTTAACGCCCTCCACCCCAGACTCAATGTAGGACTGTTGTGCAGGCGGAACTCTAGTTCCACGGGTTGATTCTAGTGGCCGGAACTTATTGGGAAATGCACAGGAAGTGGTTCCGGCGGCTCGGTTTCCGTCGCGGAGGAAATTGGCGGACTGCCGATGCGACACGTTCCCAGGGGGCGAAGCGAAGTCGTGGTCCTTGAGTGAGGGACTCTCGGAAAGCACTGAGGCGGGGCGCCCAAAAGTGTCGCGACCACAGCTCGCCCGGTTACTCCATGCCAGGTTGGAGGCTGCTGGCGCAGGCGGGCGCCCGGTTGCGGGGCTGCGGCGCTGGTGGCCTGGGAGCCGCCCCCGGCCGGGGTAGTAGGTGGGTTTGCGCGGGACGGGGCCGCTTGGCGCGGCGGCCGGCGGGGCGCGGAGACGGCATTGAAAGAGAATTTTTTTTAAAAATGCATAGAGGCTGGCAGTTAACTAAGGACATTAACAACGAAGACGTGATCTCCCAGCGAGCGAGCGTGTGGTGCACGGGCAGTTAAGTGTACCTGGCGCTTTCTGTTCTGTAACTTCACGTGATCAAACTGTCGTCCGGTTTGTGGTTAAAACTAAACCTTAAAAGGGGAAGTAGCTTGTCCAGAGTAACTCAGCTACTAAGGGGAAAATCGGGACTCAGCCTGGATCTGCCTGACTGCAGAGGCCCGGCGGACGGAGGGCTGCAAAATTGCTTCTGTTCTGACCCTCTTGGTGTGAGAATTACACACCTTCCCCAGCTTCCCTCACTAGGGTTTTTCTTGGTGTGTCAGATGGTCAGAGGTCATGACTCTTGGGATCCTTTAACTTTCCACACCCACTTCCCTCACTTGAACCGAAGGTACCACATTTGACCACTTCTGCTGGATGTAAAACTTAAAACATACATTCAGATGGGTTAGTGCCTTCCCATGTATCTAGGTAGGACCCCTGTACTTTGTTTGGAATCTGTTTATTCCAGGAAAGAAAATACTTCTTCCTAGATAACTATTCATAGTTAAAGTGTGAATCTTGCTATAAGCAGTATCAAGGAAAGAACTTATGCCCAACCTAACCCCTTTCTTAAGGCTATTCTGTATTTGGAATGCATGTGACTACCACTCCTTATATTAAGCAGGGGAATTGTGACTTAGTTTTTCACTTTTACAGCACAAACATCTGGCTTTTTGTTAGAAGTCTCCATGGTAAGAGCCCAAGTTGGTGGGATGAGCACCTTTCTGAAGAAAATACCTCATTTGTTAAGCAGTTGGTCTCTGATGAAGATAAAGCTCAATTAGCAAGTAAACTGTGTCCTCTAAAAGATGAACCATGGCCTGTACATCCTTGGGAACCAGGTGATTTTTTTATTTGATGAGTTTTATCTCAATTATTTTGTGACTGGACACAATCAAAATCATAGTGACTGCTTCATAAAATTTTCATCTCTTGAATTAATATTCATGTCTTAAGTGTGTCTATCTCCTTGTAATTTGGTTTGCAAGTTTATTTCCAGCCTCCTAATCCACTGTTGGTGAAAGACCTCCTTGAAGCTTTTTTGTAGGAGAAAGGAAAATCACATTGCATATATTCCCTTCTTCAGAAGAAAAGAATGTAATATTAGGAAAGCAGACCTGGAAGAGTGTGATGTTAATTGTAATGTGTTGTGCAGACCTTTTCAGTTGGGATGCCCTGGCACTCTAGGTTTGCTAGTCATAACCGAAGAATCAACTCTGTGTCTGGTGAGGTACTAAACCGTAAGTGGCCAGACCAATAAGAATAAGACCTTTCTTATTGAGTGTGTGGTTTCTGCTTGGAGTTTACTGTAAGGGTTGAATTGTATAGTGGCTAAAGGTTCTTAATGAGGCATCCTTGTGAATTTATGCAACACATCTTTTTTGTTTTTCTTTGAGACAGGGTCTCACTATGTAGTTCAGGCTGGCCTGAACTCACTATGTAACCCAGGCTGGCCTCAAACTCATGGTGATCCTCCTGCCTCAGTTTCCTGAGTGTGGGAGTATGGGTGTGTGCCACCATGCCTGGCTTTTGTGACACATCTGAGTGTTGTGATGGAGACTGATATATTTTAGCAATATGACTATTTGTGACATTTCTATAGTCTACTGACTTCTTAGAATTTGAGTTATAGGTATTTTCTAATTAGTCATGTTGGACATAAATTGATGCTAGGAAAGTATGATGTTGGATTTACATGCCCTGTATTAAGACCTTTATTTAAAAACCGGAAAATAGAAACTCATCTGTTTTCTTTATTTTGTATGATTCTCTTATTTTCTGTTCATTTTTCTTGAGCACCATTATGCCAGGCATACTTGAAGGTGCTTAAATCTATGAGGAAGAGCCTTGTTTTACCCTGAATATTTTAGCATATCTCTTATATGCCTGGTCCTTGTATTGAACCCCAATTTTAGGAAAGACTGTTGGATCATGTTGGTAAATGTTGAAATGGCTTTCTTTTGTTAATATGACATGTTTTTTTAAAATTTTATTTTAAAGAGAGTAATAAATGAGGAAAAAAAAAAAATAACAGCATACTAGCATCACAGACATACACAAACCAAAGCAAGAACATTTAAAGTGACACAGGTTATCATGCAAAATAATATGAATTAACAGTGGTTGTTACATATCGCTATCCTCAGCTGTGTTGCTCAGATTACCAGATGTAAGAATGTAAGATTGTTCAAACCATTAAAGAGTATAGGAAAATAATTACTAGATAAAACATTGAAGATAATACAGAGTTTCACTAGACAAGATGGTAGGAATTCACCATGGTAGTTCCATTGCATGTTGTTAACTTCAAATCAGTTGCTCAGATTATCAGATATAAGCATGCAGAATTGGTCAGAACATAAAAAATTTTAAGAATTAACTGTTCCTTTCAATGTACCATCAGACATCAGCAATACAGTTATCGCATCTATTCATATATATATTTATATTTTGCCTTCTTTCTTTTTTCTTCTTTCCTATCATCTATTATACGTTTTGAGTTTTACTTATTCTTTGAGGTTCCTACACCAGGGAGACAATATGATGTTTACACATGTAGTTCCTATTTATTTCACTTATGAGTATGGTCTCTAGTATTGTTAACATGACATGGTTTTAATTGGCAGGTTCTGCTAGAGTTGGTCTTATTGCCCAGAAGTTGGGCATGATGCCTTTATGGACCAAGGATGGTCAAAAGCATGCAGTCACATTACTACAGGTAAGAAAGAAACAATATGTGAAAGATCTGTATGTATGGCCAGTTCTTTTTGTGCAGACTTGAGTGGGTGATACTTACATCATGAAACATGTATCTGTATGGGGAAAAGAAAGGTTAATGTTAAATGCACACAGTATTTAAAAACTTTGCTAATGATGGTTTCAATAATGTTCTGAATCTTGCCTGCGCCAAAGCTTTCTGATACTGGTAGTAGAATAACTGGGACAATGGATAAAAAAAAAGAGTATAACCTAACTTCTCATGGATGTACCAGTTGTATTATTGGAAAAAAAATCTCCATCTCTTCTTTTGATGACTGTAAGAATATTCCCCTGTCTGGAGAAGCTGCATTTCGTTCTCTGATATGAGCTATACTTAAATGGTTAAGACTGTGGGCCCTAGGACTCGAATATCTGAGTTTATATCCTGGTTCTGCCACCTACTAGTTGTGTTGCTTAGGGCATTGTGTCTCATCCGTAAAAGATATAATTCTGTTTTGTAAAAGAAATAATTATGCCTCACCTAAGACGTTATTGTGATGACTGCACAAGATGATAAACATCGTGCACTTGACACACAATATTAAAGTCCAAAAAATGTCAGTTGTTGTTTTCTTTATTACTATAGAAAGAGCTTTGATACAGTTTGGGGACCATCACTCCCCAAACCCCTTTGGACACCTCAGTTATTCTTTGGGGTCTACTCTTAGGTAAGTGATTAGACTAGTGGTGATGATTAAAATAAGAGCTCATGCACATTTTTAATGTTAGCAAGGAACAGAGAAAGAGAACCTACATATTCTTCATGTTTTCATTGGCTTTGAATGACCAAGTATAAGACAATGGTCTTAAGCACTATGAAGAATGTTGGGAGCTTTCAGGAAAGACCTGTAGGCTTGTAGCTTAGTATAGCCATTTCAGCAAATGGTTTGACATTATGTGGTAAAGTTTAGGTAGGTGAACCTTGCATTTCCCCTCCTGTATATTAGTATAAAATTTGAACAGGTTTATATTAGGATTTTTTTATCATACTGTTTAGAACAGCATCACTCTTAGTATGTCAGAACTGGAGTGATTCCAGATGTCCATCAGCATAGAATGGGTAAATAAATTGTGGTATAGTCATGTGATGAAATGCTATATTAGCAATGAAAGTAGACAGAATAGAGCAATACAGTGTAATACAGATGGCCTTATAAATAGTGTTGAGTGAAAGAAGATGTAGAAGAGTGCATGTAGTGTAAAGCAGGCAGCACTAAATACATTTATTGAGCAATACTTTCAAAGATAGTAATTCTAGAAAAAATAATTGATTGCCATAAATGTTAGAGTTATTTCTAGGACAGTACTTTTTAAACTTTAGCAGCCTCAGAGTCACCCAGAGGAGTGATAAAGTGCAGAGACTGTGATCTAGGAGGTCTGGCCTGCATCCTCACGGGCTGCATGAACTTGTTACCAAGCTCCTAGGAGATGCTGGCTGTCTAGGGTCCACCCTTGGTGAACTGCCGCTCGGGCATTAAAAGCGGAGGAGATGACTGGGGAGGTGAACACAGTAGCTGTAGTCATATCATCTCTGTAAATACTCATTTTGTTGTATGTTTATATTTTCTGTGTACTAGACTATATTTGACAATTTTTAAAGTTCTTTTCTATGTATTAACATTGTATTTGGGATGAGTAAAGTAACTTTAGGAAACTCCTAATTATCCTAGGACCTCTGTGCAGCTGGTGTGTAATGTTAAAACGTATCTTGGCATATACTTAGTTTTGTTTGTTTTTTTAGGTACAAGATTGTCACGTCTTAAAATACACTTCAAAGGAAAACCATAATGGAAGAATGGCAGCCCTAACTGTAGGCGGGAAAACTGTGTCACGTTTCCGTGTAAGGATATTTTTTCATTCTTACAATGATGCATTTCTTTAGTTTTGTATCTGAATACTTTCATGTCTTATGCTTTTAATTACTGTGCATTACTTGAAACCCAAGTTTATTGGTCAGTTAACTAAGAATTAGCAGAACAGGTTACCACAAAGTTTTAATGAAAAGTAAATGGACTATGCTACCACAACTTGTAAAAACAGCTAACTTGCTTTAATTTGTCTCTGAGGTGAATTACGTATTTGGCAGGAGGAATAAGTAACTTTACTTCTTTAAGCCATAGTGCTTATACATCTGTAAAATAGAGATAAAAATACGATTTAACTAATGTGCCTGTCACAGGATTAGCACATTCATGCTGGCTTGAATCATCAATGATACATGCATGACTGCCCCATTAGGCAGCTTGTATTGTTGGTGGTATAAATGGATCTAATCACTGTATCAGTCTTTTAACTAATAAAATTAGTAAAAAATGCTGCTGATGGGATGGTCATGTATCTACCACTGGTGGTTCAAGCTACCTAGCAGCAAGACAGGTTACAGCCCGACTGTGAATGTGTTAAATGAAGTTTTTCTAGTGTTTCTGTGCTTTAACAGACAGCAGATCTGGTAATTGTTTTATTCCACTTTGTTCCTATGAAAAATTATCTCTATTTGATAACAGCTTCATAAGAAGATTAATTTTGTATATTTTAGTAGGAACTTTCAGTACTGGGGAGAAAGCTATATGTGAACACACATCAAATTTTTCTAAATAAAGCATTTTTTTCTAAGCGTACTGTACCAAAAAATGTTGAATTTGTGATTGAAATTAGAAAAATCTCTAGTTAGTATTCTGTGGTGTATCACTAAAACTAGAAACCTTTATAGGTATAATGATGGTTTTTACTAATGGGTAGCAAAGTGTCTTCAGGTTTACTTATGTCTAAGCAAACTTTTTTCATTGGAAATTGTTCATGAAGTGAAAATAAACAAAAATTAGAATATAACCCATACTGTCCAACTGTCAAAATAAGTAAATACAAAAAAACTCCCAAAAGTAGCAAATGTTTATTGTATGCCTGCCATTTCCTTGTTATAACTTTTATTGAGCACTTACTACATGCCATGTACTTGCATATTAAGACTTTTACATTTATTACCTAAGTAATTTTTTCAGCCTCTGAAGTAAAGCAGTAATGTAACTCACTCAGGACGACTCAGGTAATAATAATGACAGCCTTCAGATCCTTCTTTTTTTTTTTTTTTTTTTTTTTTTTTGGTTTTTTCTGGTACCAGGAATTGAACTCATGATCTTGCGCTTGCCAGGCAGGCACTGTGCTGCCAAGCTAAATCCCCAGCCCCCAGATCCTTCATTTCTTAACTGTTTGTTGATGTTTACCTTTTGGGGACTCAAGCTGATGAGAGAGGAATAAATAAAATAGCCATTCCAATACCATATAAATCCAATAGGCACAGAGCTGGAGACAGCCATTTCTGCTTGGGAAGATCCTAGGAAGTTTCACAGGGGAGGAAAACCAGAAAGGAAAATGAGTGTTGAGGCCATGCCGGTGGAAGAGCATGTGTGCCTGGGAAGAGAAACATGGTGATGTGGCTGCATCTCAGTGCGGGTGTGGGCCAACAGAGAACGTAGTGAAGGTGCAGCCATCGAGGTGACCATGAGGGTTTCTTATAGGCCTCAGGAGCTTTCTGAAGTCTTTAACCTGAGCAGTAACAGATTGTTATCTTGGTTAACAAAAATTAGAAGGATCTGGTTTCAGAGACTACTTTTAGGAAGTTTAAGCAATTAAGAGAGAACTGATAAAAGCTGTTTGAACCAAGGCAGTTACATTTGGATCAAAAAGCAGAGATTTGGAAAAGGGGAGGGAGGGTATGTAGTGGGACTGGGATATGGGATATGCAGGCATAGCAGGGTTTCCAAACCAGGATCTCAATCAGTGCTTGTGCCATGAACTGAGATAGGGACAAGGGAATGGGAGCTTTTGAGGACAGATGTGTTTGAGCAGTTCACAGGAAATCCACCTGGAGTTGTCCTATAAATAATGAAAACTACTCTTCAGTCAGTAGATAGTGGTGGAAATCATATTAATATAAGTAACATAGAATAAATAATTAAAATGTTACAGAAATGATGGTATAATTTCATACTGAAGATTGTGGTCCACATATTTTTTTCTATTCAGCTAATGCTTATAACGTTATCCTCTTGGATGAACGTACAGCACAGCAGAGTGACTTGGATACTATTTTCTTAATGTTGTGGTGGATTGTGACTCACTCAGTTTACATGAACTTTAAAAAGTTCATTTTCCTAACATAGTAAACACTGCAAAGGCCTTCCGTGATTTCTTCATGATAATAACTGTTACACATCCAGAAGACATTTACTACAGTATTAAGGAAAAACTTTGTAAGTGACCTTACTTTAGAAAGGGATATGAATGTAAGTTTCAGAATTCTTTATAAGTAAAGCATTTTTATTTGAAAAGGAAAGAGATTTATTAAGCTAAAAATATACATACTTCCTCTTGCATATTTTAGACCTCAAGGAAACTGCAAATAGATTGGTTATAGAGGGGTTTTTAAAATAATAACTAGGATGTTAAAATATCAAATAGTCAAGCCCTTAAATCAGTTTTATTTACAGTAAGGTTACAACTGTTTTTGTTTTGGCTGGTTTTTGTTTTTTAAGATCAAAAGAATTTATACCTCCAAGAAATTAAACTAGTCTGCTTTGGCAAATTTAGTATGGTATAAATAAAAAATGTTGTGGTACACAGTGTTTTTGAATGAGGAAGTTAAGTGGCCCTAAAAGTAGATTAAATCAGTTTATCTTAGGCACAGAGAAACACTCTCATTGTGGGAAGGATATTGCAAAGAACTATGAAGAGGGGGGAAAACACAACTTCATCGATGGAATGATCCAAGTGTGACAGTGCTGTCAGTCTTAAATTGCCTTTTAAAATCATTTGTTTGGAAGTTTTAGAAAGAGAAAGAAAATGAACTCTTGTCCTGCTTCTGGTTTCAGCTTGAGTATTTGTTTTTTCTCATATTACGACTGTAAGTAAGAAAACAATACTCAATTTTAGTGAAATTGAAAGATAATTAGAAAATGTTACCTTAGTTCTTTTTCTGTTTTAGTAGTTGAGATGTTCATCTTACTTTACAAAAAGAGTAAGAAATTTTTCTCAGAAGCTTCCTGGTAAAACTCAAAAACTGACACTAGTAACATATTATTGCACTTTTTAACCATCAAGTGTAGTATATGAATGTCAAGAATACGTTTGAAGTCCACTCCTATATCTAGCAAGTCTGAATATGTTACATGAGGGGTATAGTTTTCAAGGAGCCACACACTTGTAATGAAAGCTTTTGTGTTTGCCGTGCTGTGGGAGAAGTGATGGTGACCAATGAAGAACAGGGCCTTGATAACTTTGGCACGTGGAAAGCGCAGCTAGAGAGCAGCTGGGAGAGCTTGTGCCCACGCGTGGAGGAAGGAGAGCTTCTCTGGGGAACTGTGAGGGGCGGGGTGGTCGTCAGTGGGCGCAGGGCAGTGCTTCTCCGCGCTCGTTGAGCAGCTTCCCTGGCGAGCCCCAGG
Source organism: Chinchilla lanigera (assembly GCF_000276665.1). NCBI lineage: Eukaryota > Metazoa > Chordata > Mammalia > Rodentia > Chinchillidae > Chinchilla > Chinchilla lanigera. The sequence continues at coordinate 6,970,453 of NW_004955501.1, forward strand.
GAGATTTCCGGTGGGCAGTGAACTAGTCCAAAAATGAAAGTTCTGTGCTTAAAACCAGTGACATCCAAGTTCAGGTCAAGTAAGGACAACTTAGTAAATAAATTTTAAAGGAATACAAACAGTTCACCCTTTAAACTGAAATTAGCTCTCGGGTAGGAGGGCCAGGCGCTGGCGGAAGTGGCAGCGCTGGCGGAAGTGGCTGCGCTGGCGTCCCCGCAGCCTACAGAGGGCGCAGTGACAGGCCTGGCGCTGACGCAGCGAGGGGGGGTCGTGGACGCCCACTGCGCGGGCGGGGGCGTCACTGCGGACCTGTAATGGCGCTGCTGGTGGAGCACCTGCTGGAGCCGGTGCGCGCGGACAAGCAGATCGAAACCATGCCCTTCTTGGAGGCAGTGTCCCACCTGCTGCCCTTTTTCGATTGCCTCGGATCTGCAGTGTTCACGTCCATCAAGGCAGACCTAAGCCGCAACATCACAAAAATCAGAGCTGTGTATGACACCAACCCAGCCAAGTTCCTGACCCTGCAGAAGATCCTAGAGGTGGAGAAGGAAATGTACGAGACAGAGTGGCCCAAAGTGGGGGCCACGCTGGCGCTGATGTGGCTGAAAAGGGGCCTGCGCTTCATCCAGATCTTCCTCCAGAGCATCTGTGACGGCGAGCGGGACGAGAACCACCCCAACCACATCCGCATCAACGCCACCAAGGCGTACGAGATGTCCCTCAAAAAGTACCATGGCTGGCTTGTGCAGAAGATGTACCGTGCAGCACTCTACGCGGCCCCCTACAGATCCGATTTCCTCAAAGCGCTCTCCAAGGGGCAGAACGTGACAGAGGAGGAGTGCCTGGAGAAGATCCGCCTCTTCCTGGTCAACTACACGGCCACCATCGACATCATCTACGAGATGTACACCAGCATGAACGCAGAGCTCGACTACAAGGTGTAGGCAGTGCCCGCGTGGCGCTGCACGCAGAACCGAGCAAACCTGAATCACTGTGAACCAAGCGCATTAGCCGGTCACGCCCTGCCCACAGCCCCCACCCCAGCCTGGGCTGCAGGAGACAGCCCTGGGGTTTTTTAAGTCTTTTTCTTTTTTAGTTTATTCTAATGGAGCAATAAATAATGATCCTCTTCCAAGTCTGGCTTGCACAACAGCACAGACTGACTGTACACCTGCATTTCAGTGTGATAAGAATCAATTAACCAGCCTGGCTCGGTGGCACATGCCTGTAATCCCAGCTACATGGAAGGCTGAGACAGAGGATCCTAAGTTTGAGCAGAGCCTGGGGCAAGTTAGCGAGATCCTATCTCAAAAATTTTGAAGAGTTTGGGTGCACAACACTTGCCTAGTATTCGAGAGGCCCTGGGTTCAATCCCTGGCACCACAAAAACATAAACGCAAATAAATAAAATTAACGTTTCTAATAAATCAAGTCTTAGGGTTTTGCCTTCCACGCCCCAGGAGCACTGCCCTGGGGGAGCAGTACATTCTTCACATCCTAGGGAATCATTCCTTCCTCTGAGGAGCTGGCTGCATGATGCTTTGGGTATTTTAGGGACCATGAGAAATTTGATTGAAAATTTTGCAGGATCCTTATTGTGGCATTCTTTAAAAGAGCAAACTGGTGTGTGTGCTAGTGCTGATTGCACAGCCCAGCCGCACAGTGCTGTCATTAGAAGCTATCTGCCTTTGGCCAGTCTTTGTTTTTAGGTTTTGTTTTGTTTTGTTTTGTTTTAATAGCTGAAACCAACCAGCAAGACTTTGATAACCAAGGGGTTATCTTTGCAAGCTACTGGGCACAAAAAATTGACCAGTGATGACTGTCTGCATTCGTGTGCATAATTATTTTCCTCAGGGACAGCTCTTCCAACCTAAGAAACAAGTGAATTTCTGGAGAAGGAGAAATGTGCCCTCTGGCTGCAGAGACTCAGGAGCCCCTTCCCTGCATTAATGATCCTTCCTAGCACTTAAAAAGAGCTTGTATTTTTTTAAAATATTGGGGCAAACCAAGCAACCCCATAAGATTTGATGTGTGTTTAATAACAAACCCAATGAGGAAGAATGGATGGTTTTTATGCAGAAACTAAATGATCCTTAATAAATAAATAAATATCTATTTTGGAATCACAAAGAAAATAAAATAAAAAACTGAAATTAGCAAGTAACTTGTGTTCACTGAGGGCACACAGTGTTCTGCAGAAAGAGGTGTATTTTGGTTCACAGTTTCAGAGGTTTCATTCCATTGCTTTTGGGCTTGTGGTGAGACTTCTTCAACATGTCAGAGAACATGTGGTGGAGCAGTGCAGCAGACAGGAGGCAGAGAGAGCACCAAAAGGGCTGAGAACAATATGTACCTTCCAGGTTGTCCCCTGTGACCTACTTCCTCCAACTAAGGTGCCACCTCTTACAGTTTCCAGCACCTCCCAGTACTTCATTTCATTATGAAGTCACAATGAAGTCATCAGTTAATTTAATTATGAAGTCATCAATTCATGGATGAGATCAGAGCCGTGATGGAATCAGGTCCCCAAAGCTTGCCCCGCCCCCATGTTTGCTAACCTGAGCTTTTCGAGAGCAGTTCAGCTCCAAACCGTAATGGTGGTTAGGTTTCTTACGCTGTTGCTATTAGTGCTTTTTAAAAAAATTATTATGAATTACAGTGGTACCTTGGTTCACAAACTTCATTCCCATGATTCTGGTTGCAAATCAGATTGGATGAGAACCAAATCAGATTTCCCCATAAGGTCCACATTGAACATAACCATTGAATTTGATTTGGTTCTCGTTCAATTTGGTATATGACCAGAATCATGGAAAGAATTAAGTTCATGAACTGAAGAACCATTATATATTTGTTTTCAAAATAGTTAGCTGCCTGTGAATTTGTTCATCCTCAGACTAAGTTGAGATATATATTTTAAGTTTGTCTTTTATAATAAATAGACTTGATGATGGAGGCCATGCACTGTCTGGCCACAAATACAGGAATGCTGCATACCGAGAGCAGGTTGTGCAGGAGATTGAAAAGGTAGCTGGAGTTTTTAATTCCAGCTACTTAAGAGGCTGAAGCAGGAGGGTTACCAGTTTGAGGCCAGTGGCCTGGGTAGCATAGCAAGATCCTGTCTCTAAATAAAATTTGAAGAAAAGACAGGAAAACGGCTCAGTGGTAGGGTGCTTTTCTAGCCTGTGCAAGGTTCTGGGTTCATTGCCCAGTACTACAAATAAATGCAGGTGGAGTAGGTTGGCAAGACAAACTTCATACCGGGGTAGACCTGTAAGTAGGTAAGAATGAGATCATGAAGACAGTAATTGGAATATATGTAGGGTATAGAGTTGTTGTAAGGAGCAGTGTGCTCTGGCAAGGCTGTTTGGGAAGGGATCAGTAAATTTAGCTGGAGCCAGAACTAGAAACATTTAAAAGAATTGTTATGAGCTGGGAGGTATAGGGTAGCAAGACAAATGCGAGTCAGGAGGGGTGTAGACAGAGACGGGTATGTATACATTGAGTATCGGGGCCCAACTGCAACTGCTTTATGGTTAAAAGGATAGTTGAGGGAGAGAAAACAGCAGGAAGACAGACATACCTTTGTTGATGAAAGGTACTGTCCACATCAAGAAACAATGGTAAATAACTTTTTTGACAACTCTATAGCAATCTGTATCAAGTCTTTAAAAAAATTGATGGGGATAACCAGGACATTATTATAAGGAAAATTAAATATGCATAGTTTTATTTTTAAGGTTATAGTGATATTTACAGTAGAAGGAGAAAAGTGGGGGTGAAGGGAACAGACAGCAGAAGTGGGGTATAGCAGGAACTAAACCAGATACCACCCTCAGTAAGATTACTTTTTGGTGCATTTGGGGTAGAGTTGGGAAGTTGTTGTATAGAATACAAATCAGTAAAATGGATATATCACAATGGCTGGGGATAAATGCTTTGAAGAGTAATAAAAAGCTGAGCAGGTAGCAAGTGACAAAAATAGTACAATTTTAGATAGGAAATGTAAGTTCATATTAAGATGGAAACCTGAGAAATTAAAGAAGCAGGTCATCCAAAAATCTGGCAGAAAAGCCCAGCAGGCAAAGGAAATAGTACATGCAAAGAACATGAAGGTGGTGTTTGATATGCTGTTACACAGTATGCGAGTAGGTTTTAATTTTTTTTATTTATTTATTTGTTTTGCTTTGTTTTGTTTTCCAGTACCGGGAATTGAACTCACGGCCTTGCGCTTGCCAGGCAGGTGCTGTGCTGCTGAGCTAAATCCCCAGGCCCTGGGAGTAGGTTTTATCTGAGAGGAGAAGATGAGGTCAGATTGTCTGGAACCTTGTAAACCATAGACGTGGGGCTAGATTCTACTTGATGTGGAAGGCACCACAGAGACATGGTATGGCTTGAGTTTTAATATGGTCATAGCAGACTGTAAATTGAGAATGGACTAGGAATGTGGAGGCTTGGACCAGTCAGCAGGAAATAATCCAGGAAAGATGATAGGGTAAGGTGGGGTGGGGTGGGGAGAAAAGGTTGCTGTGGGCTGTATTTTTATTTTTTATTTTTTGGTACTGGGAGTCAAACTCAGGACCTTACGCTGACCAGGTAGGTGCTTGTGCCCCTGAGCTATATCCCCGGTGTGGGCTGTATTGTTAAACAGAATTTGTGGGACTTGCTGATGAATGGTGAGTGGGATGTGAAGAGTCAAGGGTGACCACAGTATTTCTGGCCCAAAGAACAGAAGTTGCCATTTATTGAGATATGGAAGAGCAGGTTTGGGAGGAAGTTGAGTCAGTTCTAGACTGTTAAGCTTGAGTTGTTGTTTGATGTTGATGTGCATATAATGGATTGGCAGTTGGATATGTGAAAATATCCAGAGTGGAATTTGACATTGAAATTAGTATGAAGTCATTCACGGTATGTATGTGAAAGCTGAGTAGTGATGAGACACCGAATGAAAGTCTTCCAGGGAGAGTGGCCACCTGTGTCAGGCATTGCAGATGGATGCAATGAAGTGATAGCTGGCCTGTGTATTTGATGTGCGGAGATCATTGGTTACTTCCGCGGCACTTTCTGATGAGTGTCAGGGTCTGAAAGCGCCTGATTAAAGTGAGTTCGGAGAATGGGTGGAGAGAAGGTAGACTCAGCAGGGTTCTCAAGGAGCATTACTGTAAAGGAGAAACAAAAATTAGCTAAAGAATGTATGGCAAAGGAAAAGGTTGGGACATGTTCACGTACTTACTGAAACTTCTGCTAGAAAAGGGGAAACTGATTTAGAAGAAAGGGAAGTTTCAGGAGGGAAGCCATTGAATAGGTGAGGAGGTAGGAGTGAGTCCTTCCGGTAAGAGCAGGGACAGTCCATCTTCCAGTGTGGTTCACAGCCCCAGTTCAGCAGAGTCTCATGAAGTGCTTAAAAAAATACTGATGCCTGCCTGCCTCCCTTCCTCAAGCAGTGAAATTGGAGTCTCCAAGCAGAGGCCCTTGGCATTGGCGTTTCCTAGAAACTCCATGTGTGTCTCTTCACAAGAAGGTGGTTGGAATGATGACTGTGTATGAGTGCTGGGACGGGAGGTGCCTTGTTCAGTGGTAAGAACATGCGGAAGTTCTCTTCCCTCTGGAAGAGTGTTAGAGGCTTCAAATGAGGATGTGACATGATTGCCTTCAAGGGTATGAGAAAAATCTAATCAAGGAAATAAGGTTGGTCAGGCCACATTTGGAACTCATGTGATCCATCATGTTTTCTTCTAGTTGCTTAATGGAGGTGCAGAGTAAGTGTATTACTGGTTTCCTAGGGCAGGGGTTCTTGATACAATGTTGTGAGAACTCAGATCTGAGCAGAGCACAGCTCTGCCTCCTTCCTTACAGAACAAAGCCCTTTTCCCAAACATGGTCCACATGGTGAGACCCTAAGTACTGAGGTTATTTGTTCATAGAAATGCAGTGGATTATAGCTGTAAATCTTACATTTAAATAAGGAGGATTGAGTGTGCTTTGTACAGTAAAGAGATAAGAGTATGCTTAATTTTTTTCTGGTGTGTTAATATCTTGGTTGGATGGATGTATATTCAATGCCACCTCTAGTATTTAACATGTTACTTATATGTACTGCTTTTCCTATAGAAATCTGAACCTGTATTGGAATTTTACCGAGAACTTGGATTGCCGCCAAAACAGAAAGTTAAAATCTTTCATGTAACAGATAATGCTGTAATTAAACCAGGTAATCTGAGGTCAGGGAACAGAGGGTGGTAAAAATATCCAAATATGTGATTTGCTTTAACACCACCCCTTTCAGTAATAAAGCTGAATCCAGAATACAAAGTGCCAAATACAGGTGCTTATTTTTAAGTATAAAAACTGTATCTGTTTTAATCACTAAGAACAAACAAGACCTTGTGTCTTTTAAGTGGAAGAAGCTGTAAAGGACTCTTTGTTTCTCATGAAACAGGGAGGAACACTTTTGTTTTTAGTGTAAAGAGGGTTTCACATTTAGAAAAGCTATTCTAAATAAATGTACTAACTTTTAAAATTTGAGGTTCATTGTTTACAGGCTGGAATTTTGTTAAGTGAAGAAAACTAAAGTCTCCCTTAGTTAGGAAATACAGCCTGAAATGGGAGAGTGCCTACTATACAGCTGTATGTCATATATTTTTAAATTCAGTGTACTTGCCACACTAACCAACACTCATCAAGCTTGGATGTTTACTAGTAGGAATAGTGTGTTGTCACAGGAATCATTCATTTTGACCAGCACCACTTGGGCCCCTGGAAGGTGCTGGCCCATCTGCCAGGCCCGGTCTGGTCTCCAGCACCATGTGCCTTATATGAGGATGTCTTTCTTTAGCCTACACATAGTCAATTAAAAGACCTGTCTATTGAATAGTTTCATTGTTTGGGTGTTTCTAATGTTAGTATAATTGAAGAAGACAGTCTCCTGTTTTTTGAAATCTGATAGCTAAAAGGGTTATTTGATGTAGTTTATGTTAATGAAGTTATTTCTGTGCTGATAAATTTCATACTGACTATCTTTTCTTCTCGTAAAGGCACACCTCTTTATGCTGCTCACTTTCGTCCAGGACAGTATGTGGATGTCACCGCCAAAACGTAGGTCCTCATAGGGGTTCTCTTTTCCTTTTCGTTTCTTCGTTAACTTAAAAAAAATAATTGAATTACCAAGTCAGTGAATAAAAGATAAATGTTCTCACTCGTAATTCTAATCTGTGGTCTGGTCACTAACGGTACTGGTTTTTAAATTATACTAAATTAGTTTTATATGAAAATTTCAGGCTGCAGCCTTTAGACTGAGATGTATGGTTCTTGACGTGGAGCTAAAAGAAAGCTCACAATACATAGATTCTTTGTGTGTTAGGCCCATTTCTGTTTTGAAGACGAAGGAAGACATACAGTTTGATGGTGAAATACACATGAGAAGTATTGGTAGAATTCTTTTGAGATTTTGTCTGATCTAGTTTTAGCTGTTCTTTCCAATTATAGGAAATGGTTAAATTAGTAACATTTTATAGTATTTCAAAAGTGATGGTTGTGTTTGACTCCTAAAGCATCTATGCTAAAAGCCTACCGAAAAACTAGAAGTCACATTGTGCAGTAGGTCTCTTCAGTTGCAGTATACTACTCTTCAGTATTACATAAGTTAGACTTCTTCCATGAAAGTGGAATTCTTTTAATTCTTTAACAAGGTTTAATTTGGTAGAAATCGATATTTTTCACTGTAAGAGAAATGCTGTCTATGAGTCATATTTAGCCTGGGCAGTGGCATTTTTGATACTGCAGCTTTTTATTACCATTTCTGCCAAATTGCTTAGCATTGGCTAGATGATCTCCAGGAAACATTTAGATCTTTGAGAAGTAGCTTTTTAAAAATTGGTTGAGGTTACTTCACTATAGAACTTAAAATAAGTTAAATTCATATCTATGCTGATATTGAAACTCTTTAGTATAGGTTATTGGAATTCACATGACCTAGAGTAAACAAAACTTCACTGTCAGCTATTGTCCAATTCTACTGTTCTTGCACATAAGTCATAATTTCATTTGTCTTTTTGCCTTAATTTTCTTCTTTGTTACATGACAGTATCTACGATGGTGTTCTGAGGTACTGTAGGGGATGGTCTTAGGATCATCAGAGTGGTTGTTTGTTATTTTGTTTGTTTTTGGAGACAGGGTCTCACTATGTAGTGCAGGTTGGCCTTGAACTCACTTATGTACCCCAGGCTGGCCTCAGACTCACAGTGATATTCCTGCCTCAGCCTCCCAAGTGCTGGGATTATAGGTGTGTGCCACTTTACCCAGTGGTTGTTTTTTTGAGTAGCTTCTATCTAAAGAAACTAGATGAATGCCAACATTAGTTTGCTTAATACAGTTGTATGTTATACATTCATTTCCACTCTGTTACTGTTTAATTTAGAAAATAGGCCATTGCAGAAGCTGCTAGATACCATTACTTTGTTCAGCTATTTAGAAGTGAAGCAGGACATTGGTAGCAAGGAAGGGCCTCTTTTTAGAGAAATTATGAACTTCCAGCTTTTTTTCTACTTCCCATTGTCATGATCTTGTCCCTAGTTACTTTAGCCCCTGAAATAATTTGGTTTTTGCTGTTTGTCCTGCTTTCATTTTCAAGAACTCAGAATATTAAAAATTTAATGCTTTGGTTTGGTTAGTTGGGAAGGTGTGTTACGTGTTGTGAATCAGATTGTTTTACTTTCTAATTTCTGAATTATTACATGTAATAAAGTACCTCACAATAATTCTGTTCATTTATACACAGTTGGTATTTTGTGAATTGCATTGACTATTTTACAGAACAAACGGGATATTCTGAGAAGGCATGCAGAGTCAGAGGCTGTTGTTCACTGATGTTCGTGGCCAAGCTTGTGACTAGCTTAGGTTAGAGCCTAGCTTTTCAAATGCCTGTGCTTACTAAATGCTTTCATCTCCTGCGCTGCTATTGAGTTTCCTTGGCTTCTTTTTTTAGTTCTTTTTAAAACTACGGCTTTCCTGTGAGGAGAAAGTGAAAGGGGAAGTTGTTTTATTTTGTAAAGTCAAGTAATATTCCTAGAAAACACGCTTGTGTAAAGCTATATGCCAGCCTCAGACTAGACAGCTGCTAACAGCTGGAATTACAGCCTTGGAATTTAACGTAGTGACAGTTACCTCTGGAAGAGAAGGGAAGGGCCCCTGTTTGAGAAGATCCTCACTATTGCTTGGGCTACAGTGCAGTGGTTTGATTTGACTGCATAAAAATGGGGGATCACCTCACACAAAATACGGTGTTCTGGTATGCAAACCCTTATGTGGAATTACCTGAGTCAGACTTCTTCCGACTTCTTTCTTCTGACTCAGGAATTACCTGAGTCAGATTAAATTGGATTTTATTTAACTTTTGTTAAGTGTTTCCAGGGACTATACCTCTTGTAGCTGGCATGTTGTTATATCTGTAAGAAGCTTTTAAGTGCTTCTAAATTTATTGGGCTCTTCTCATGTGGAGCTTGGTTTGAATTCCCTCAATGTAGCATGAGCTCCTCAGCCGCATCTCAGCTCCAGCTGCTGCCACCCTTTCCCTTTGCCCCTGATGTCCCAGAGTTGTGATCTGTATGGACGTGCCGCGTGCATGTATGTGCATATGGTTGCTCTTTCTTTTCCTTTTATTAAAACTCTTGTATGTTCTTCCCTGATGCGTCTTATTTTGGGGACAGCTCTCCTAGCCTAGAGTTTGTGTCTTTTTCAGCCAATGCAAATATTCTTTCCCCTATTAAACTGTAAATGGAACCATCACTTGAGTGTAGGCTCTGTGTTCTGTCCTCCTTTATCACTGTAACTCACTCAGGGCCAGAGATTTTCTAGTTTGTCCTCTATTTCCAGGCCCTGTTCGGAGACCTCTGGGCTCTGTCTTGATTGTTAATCTTGTTACAACTACAAACATGTTAAAAAAAGAACTGTGTGGTGCCATGGTTAGGGTGGGGAGAGGACGTGAATTTGCAGGCTGCAGCAGAGGCTTTCTCAGTTGACAGAGCTCAGGCTCTCCAGAGGGGCTGCTGACTGTGCGCCGATGCCCTCCAGAGCTCCTGGGAATTCTACCCAGTTCTTGGGATATGGGTGCTGTGGATCTGGGCCCATACTGTGGGCCACAGGACTAGAAAAAAGTCCAGCTCATCGGTTAAACTGGTTTTTTCCCCTACTCCTGTACCCAGTGCAGAATTCAGAATGGCCTTCTTTCTTTAACTCTGATCAAGTTGTGAGATGCAAACATCTGTTTAAAAGTAACCAACTTAAATTAATCCCGTTTCAAAGAACATTGCCAATAAAAAATGAGCCTCTTTGTTACTCACATTTTAGCATAAAATTGAAAATTTATCTATGTAGTAATTTGCTTCATTTTGTTTCCATTAGCAAAGAAAATTTTTACTTGTTAATCTGTACTTATATTTTGGATGTTTCAAATTTTTTCCATAGATTCTTAATTTTAATTGCTAGGTTAAAAACAGTTTAGAAATAACTAATCAGATTAATTTTTAAAATGTTAAAAAGGAAAAACACTGTCAATCTCAAAAATACATCATTACTGGGATCTTTTTACCTCAAATGTAATTGTCTGTAGGCATTTTTTTAAAAATGGATTAATGACCAATAGCAGCAGCTTCTTGAAGGTTTCCTTAAAACTTTTAAATGTTCTTTTTCTAAATATTGCAGTAGAAAATATGCTTGTATCAAAAGATACATCATGTTTGCCTGTACTAAATTTGACTAGAGTTCTCTAAATAAATAAGTAAATTTATCAGTTCAACTTTGGGGTGTGAGGTAAATGTTTACCAGAGTTCATTTTAATTTTTCTTTTATACCAGAGATAGTTTTTTATCTAAAGGTTCTGAGAATACAAGTTCAGTTTAGATTACATGGGAAATATTTTTACGTCTTATAATTAAAATATCTGGTAAAGTAGTTTTACAGTTTCGTTATGCTCTTAGTAGATAATAAGACCCAGTCTTTGAGATGTGGCAGTCTCATGTAACTCATTCATAGTGGAAAGGTAAGCTAGCATGTATACCGATAGCTGTCCCCCACCTCCACCCAGCTACACTGCTAATCCTTATGTTCTTTTTCTGCAATAGTGACTATGTTGTAACTTCTAATAGATGATCCCTCGGGGTCTACTCTTTTCCCTTTCTGTTAGTCTCAACTTTAAGGACAAAACAGCTTTAGATACTGTGTGAGTATAAACAGTGTGTGACTCTCAAGTCTGTCCTCAACATAGGCTATTTGGCTGGGCATAGTGTAGCTGGGCGTGGTGGTGCATGCCTGTAATCCCAGCACTCAGGAGGCTGAGGCTGGAAGATTGCCCTGAGTTCAAGGCCAGCCTGAACTAATAGTGAGACCCTGCCTCAAAACCAAAAAACAAACAAAAAAACCATAAGCTGGTTTCTTTTTGTTTTGTTTTGTTTTGTTTTGTTTTGTTTTTTTCTGGTACTGGGAATCGAACTCACGACCTCACGCTTGCCAGGCAGGCGCTGTGCCGCTGAGCTAAATCCCCAGCCCCCAATAGGCTGTTCAGCTAATTTTTTCTACTGAACACTGGTACTGCTTATTATAATAAATGGTTTTTTAAAGAATAAGAAAAAATGAGAAAAGAATGAAACAAAGAACCAGCAAAAAGAAAACTATAAAAATGCATTATTCCGTGTTCAGGAGGAAATGGTAGGACTCAGTGTCGAAGACTGGAAGGACAGAGTGTGGTGTTGTGCCTGTCACAGTGGGTGCTGAGGGCCTTGTACCTGCCCCGTGTCTTACTGAGCTTTGAATCATGACAGTAGCATGATGGGAACTTTTCTCTGCTTGTCTGGAATTCTTTAATTTTTTATTATTTAAATTTGAAGCTCTTATTGAGGTCAGAAGACAGTTTATTCAGTTTTGTAAAAGATTGTTTTTCTTTCTGAAGAAAGGATAATCTAAAAAAATCTTACCTGTAAGCTTGGGCTAACCTATAGATTTCCCATCATAACCTTATTACTTTAAAGTTGCCAGTTTTCCTTATATTATTACTGCCTTTTTGATCAAAATAGAAAAATGTCACTCATCTCAATAGTGTTTTGCTTGGTGATAAAAAATTAGGGATATAGGGTATGAAAGACTCTGCCTTTCTGTATTTATTGAGATTGATTGGAGTTAGCTTGGGCTTTTCGTAAAATATCAAAATGCATAAAGAATACTGTTCCCGTCAAGCTCTTCTTTTCTAGTGGCATTGGGAATTGAACCCAGGGCCTTCACAGTGAGCTACATCCTCAGCCTTTTTTTATACTGAGACAGGATCTTGCTCAAGCTAGGCTGGATTTGAAATTGTGATCCTCCTGCCTCAGCCTCCAAAAATTCTGAGATTACAGTTGTATGCTGAGCTCCATCAAAGTCTTAAAGGTTTAAAAGTGAGGTGCGTGCTTCAGAGAGCAGGGCTCTATGGACTTTATGCCTTGTCCCACACACTGTCGGTGAAGGCGCCTGCACACCCTCAGAACCCACCACGGGTTCGCTACTCTTGACCTGCAGATGTTCGCTGTGCTCTCAGGAAGGACAAATGGAATGTGGTGCCTTCAGAACCCTATTCCCATCCAGCTCTCTGCACTTTTAGTTTTGCTTTGTTTTTAATAACTGTACTCACTGGCTGTTCAAGACAATAAATTTGTAAACATGCTAGTAAAATCGTTTTGAAAATGATTAGATTTATAAAGGGGCATATTGTCTGAAAAATAATCCCTCTTAAATCAAAGTGACTGTTTCTAGCTAAAGGCTGGAATTTGGAGGGTGATGTTTTAAGGTGATATTTTGTTGTTTTGTTGCTTAATTTTATACTAGGTATCTGTAATTGCCTGTCTGTGTAACTATGAGCAGAATTTTTTTTTAACCCACAGTTAGCAAAATTAAGTCCTGATAAAAGATAATCTAGGGGAGTAGCTAAAGGCATTGGTCTCTCAGTAGCTGTATGATCTAGACAGCTTTTATTATTTCATCATTAGCATAAGAGTAATTATACTACCAACTCTATAGTCTTGTTATAAAAATTGTTGAGACAACACATAGGAAGTATGCGTAGCACAGTGGTGGGAAGTCTATGGCGCATGTGCCACAGCTAGCTAGCTGTTCGTTATCATTGTTAGCTCTGAAAGGTTCACCATCACTGGCCTAGAACATAATAAATGCTCAGGAATGTTGGCTGCTATCACCCATATTCATCTCACTGCTTTTGTTTCAATTTTAAAGGGAAAATTCTGCATTTTTCTCAGTAGAAAATACTCCTTAAATGAACAGGAAAATACTTTTTTTTTGTTTTTTTTGAGACACGGTTTCGCTATGCAGTTCAGGCTGGCCTTGAACTCACTTTGTAGCCCAGGCTGGTCTCAGACTGGCAATGATCTATCCTCCTGCCTCAGCCTCCCAAGTACTAGGATTACAGGTGTGCGCCACCATGCCCAGCTAATATTTTTTTTCAGTTAGATTTTATTGGTACATTGTAGATAACATAATGAACACATTAGTCATAGAAGATTTGTACCTGTACATGGTATAACTGGATTCTTTTTTTCCCCATTTTTCTACCCTCTCTTCAAATCCTCCCCATTTAGAAAAGCTTTGTTTCCATTCATTCTTTTCTCAGTTTTTTTACTTTTCCCTTCTTTCCTATCCCCCACCCCCACTCCTTTGTTCTCCTCTGCGTTTGAACATTTTCCTCCTATTTCACAATACCTGTTATATATTTTGGTCCTTATTTACATTTTCAGTTTGTCACACCAGAGAAACAATGTGGCATTTACACACGTGTCTGGTTTATTTCACTTAAGAGTATGGTCTCAAAGTGCATCCATTTTCCTAGAAATGTCTCAAGCATATCCTTCTTTATGGCAGAGTAGTGCTCCATTGTATTAAATAAAAAATCCACATCTTCTGTATCCATTCTTCAATTGATGGGCATTTGAGTGGTTTCCAAGATTTGGCTATTCCAAACTGTGCCGCTATAAACATGAGTATACATACTTTGCTGTGGTATGATGCTTTTAATTCTTTTGGAAAGATACCAAGGAGGATGATAGCTGGGTCAAATGGAACCTGTAGTCCTAATTTTCTAAGGAATCTCCACAGTGATTTTCCACAGTGGTTGCACCAGTCTACAATCGACCAACAGTGGAGAAGGGTCCTTTTCCCTCTCAGCCCTGCCAGCATTTGTTATTGGCTGATTTCTTGATGGTAGCCATTCTTTCTGGGGTGAGATGGAATCTCAGTGTTGTTTTAATTTGCATTTCTTGAATGATCAATAATGTTGAACATTTTTTCATGTATTTGCTGTTTCTACTTCTAGATCTAAGAAGTGTGTATTCATCTCAGATGCCCATTTTTGTATTAGGTCTTTAAATTGGGGGAGGTCAGATTTTTTTGAGTACTTTATATGTTCTCAATAGTAATCCTTTGTCTGAGGAACAGTGGGCAAAAATTTTTTCCCATTGTGTGGGCTGTCTCTTCTTTCTGCTGGTGGTTTCTCTTGCTGTGCAGAAGTTTTTTAATAAGATGAGATCCCAGTTGTTGATTCTTTATGATAGTTCCTGTGTGATTGAGGTGTTATTCATGAAGTCTTTGCCTACATCTGTATCTTCGAGTTCTACTTATTCTATTTTCCAGCAGGTTTAGTGTTTCTGTTTTAATATTTAGATCTTTGATACATTTTGATTTTAGTTTAGTGTGAAAATATTTTTTAAATGGATAGAAGTCTTTAGGTATTCATTTTTGATATTTTGTAGTACATCAAGTTATGGCCTTACTTTAAACTTTTATATAGCAAAGTAGTTTTACAAAACACTGTTAAGTAATTTTAAAATTCCATACTATGCATTACATGTAGAGTTTATAAACTAATGAGAATACCCTTGAAATAGCCTCATGCCTCTGATTTGCTAGAATATTTTTATGTTTTTGTTCTAATCTGATTCTCAAGAGACAATATGACTTGGGTTGCAATCACAGCCAGATGCTTCCATTTGCCAGGGATTTGACCTTGGGCAAATGGCTTAACATGTCTGGATTTAGATTTTATTATCTTTCACATGAGGGAAGGCTACTAAATACACCCCAAAAACTTTCGGAAATGTAGTCTGCCAGTTTTCCAAGTGACACATCTCACTCTTATGTATACTAATAAAGAACTAATACATGATGACAGTTTCACAGCGTAGGACAGTATGGTTTTCTAATCTGCTGAAGAATATCATATGGCTGAAAATCTTCTGAAAGCTCTTTTGTCCTTTCATAATATTGCAGAACTGGCTATTCAAATTTTTGGTTTTTGAGAGGAACAGACTGCTCTTAGAAGAACAGATGTGGTGTTCTGGGTTCATTTAGGACAACCGAGAAGTCAAAGGAATCACTGCCCATGTGACTTTTTGTACTATGCATGAGCTAGATTTGATGTCAGAAAAGCTATGGACAGTATACTCGAAGCAGTGTCTGGTTAATAAAAATGGGGAGCTTATGGTTTTTAACTAGAAACTGAATTCCTGCATTTCAGGTCGTCGTGTCACAGACTTGTCTGGGAAAGTTACAGCATAAAGACATTCCATGTCTGCTTCTAACCATATGTGAAAAGATTACAAAGCAACTGGGAAATTCACCATGACTGTGTGCTCAGCCGCCGTTTGTCACTGATCAAATAGATTTACACAGCAACACTGAATTGGGTAGAAATTGACTGTGAAACATTATAGGGATCTTCAGTAGACTTTGAGATAAGTGGAGATCAGATTAAGTAGTTAACATCTGAGTGAGTTATCTAAAGAGAAGCTGTAATTAAAGATGAAAGTGTTTGTTCCATATTAGTTTATCCTGAGTTAAAAGCTGATCCTGAGGGAGACCGTGAGTAGCTAGTAAGCCTTTTACATACCTGTTATTTATTTTGGTAGAAACTCCTTGTTTATTGGAGTTTTTTGTTGTTGTTCTAAAACTAAGGGCATACAATTGAATCTAAAACATAAAGCCTGAGGCCCTATAAGAGTAATAGTTGGAGAGGAAGTGGATTGCAGAGAGCAGATGGTGGGTATGAGTGGACAGTATTGTTTTCCAGAGATGGAAATAATGGAGGAGGGAGGAGGCTGGTGAGACCAGTAGTGAGGAAGAGACTTAAGTGTAGGGCTTTTGGAGGGAATTTTCAAAGGACTAAGAACAGATGGGACTCGGAGTGGTGTGCAGTCACTCCTCATCTCACGGACATGTTATTTTGTCTCCAGTATACAGTTATATCCAGAAGTATGCAGTGAAAGGCATCGCCCCACAAAGTGAAAAAATATGATGGCTTTGTATGTGGACCTGTTATTGTTGACATTTGGGCACTTGTCTCAAAATGGCAAGTACTAAAATTTGCATAGTTATCTATAGAGATTTATAGACCACACTGGGAAATACTAAGTTGTGCATTTTCTACTGCAGGATTCTAAGAGTCACCCCTGTGAGCTATCCCACCTTCCCTTTTCTTTATGCCAGCTTAGCATGCCTGTTCCGTAACATTTGGAGACTGTCCTACAAAAGGAAGCTAGCCCTCTTTCTTGCCGTGACACAGCAGTAGCCCGTGACAGATTTTATTCTGTCTTCTCTAAGCCAGACACTTGGGTAAATAATGCACAGTTGTTGCCCATCATGTATTTCCCCAAGAGGAAACGGGCTGAGAAACAAGTCATTAGTCTTCTAAATTACATAATTCCTCTGAATCTTTTTATGACTTTTTGATTGAACAAGTATAATTACTCTAAATAAAGTTGAGATTTCTAACATTGTGCTCTTCTTGATTTGGTTTTGAATTTATTTGGTTTATTTCTGTTGGCATTAATTAAAAACTAGAATAGGTAAGGGTGAGTGACAAAGCCTGTGTGTTGATGTGTTGTGTATAATTTTCAGTTAGTTAAAATTTTATTTTATTGACCTGTGAAACATATTTGAAATGTGCCTAGGTATTCTAAAGAGTTCATTTCTTATTTTTGTTTTATTTTTTTCTCCAGTTGGGTGACAGCTGAGGGAAGTAAGAGTGTGTATACCTGTACCACCCATGATCAACAGGTGCACTCTATTCTTCCTAAGCTGAACTAAACCAGTAATTTGTTGTGTCATTTGGCTTTTATCCTATTGTTTAAAGGCTATTTATCAACGAGGTTCCCATTGTACACAGTGTAACTACATGATGTATTCTAGAACTAGATTGAAGAACAGTCTGTAATTAGCTGACAGTTAATTAGCACTTTCAGGATACCGCTTTCATCTTACTATCATTTACTCTTAAATTGAGCTCAGTTATCTTCTCTAATTTACCTAGCATGCATTTTATTGGTGCTCTCACTCAGGCTGTCTTTTTAAGTAAGAGGTGATCAGTTTGAGAACTCAGAAAGTCCTAGCAAACTTGCTACCAAGAATGACCAATGTTTGAATGTGGTATTTTTAGAACATGTTCGTTTTAGGCTTATATTGTCAGCCCTTCCCTTTCTCCTTTTTCTCCGCCTGTGTTATTTGCTAAACAATTGCAGAGGGCTAAATGACTCTTTAGGTATTTCTTTTTTTATTTTTAAATTGCCAAGCTTTTTCCTTTGCAAGGATACTCTAAAATTCATTAAGTGGAAATATTTGTTAAATTTTTGAAATATAATTTCAGTGAAGTGGGCTGGGGATTTAGCTCAGCGGCAAAAGCGCCTGCCTGGCAAGTGCAAGGTCGTGAGTTCGGTTCCCGGTACCGGAGAAAAACCAAAAAAAATAAAAAATAAAAAAAAAATTTCAGTGAAGTGTTTGTCATAGCTTTTCCTCACAGATGTTATAGAAATACAGAAACATGTTAAATTTTCTGTTTTAGCTTTTGATGAAGACTAAGCATTATTTTGAGTTTCTGTGTACATACCATTAGAGTGTGTTCAGTTGATTAATGGGAATAAAGTGATGTAAGCTACATTTAAATTATTTACAAATAACTTTTGGTGTGTGGATTGATAATACATACCTGTTAGGTTCTCAACATAATTTATGATTGTCTTTGTATTGAATTCCTGACTTATCTGAAACATACTGTTTTAGTCATGTGGGCTTTCTTCAGTCCATTCCTCTCTGATACTTCTGTGTTAACAAATGCATAGCAGTGTTCTTGTGAAAGTAATGTGGTTTTCTTTCTCTTCTGCCCCTTTGCGTAATTGGCTGGCTTTGTTAAGGTTAGGAACAGTTACATTAAAAATGTTAACATGTTCTCTAGTGAAGGGTCAAAGAAGTCATTTTAAGAGTATATAAAAACATGTCATGTGCAGACTTACAGTTCCTCCTAGTCCTTGGATTATTTCATTTGTACTGATACATTTGACATTTAGAAACACACTTTAATACTGCTTGAGCTTTAGTATTGTTTGCTGTTTACTTGCATCATATGAAGCTTCTCTAGCTAACAAAATCTGAAAATAAAATGATTGCTTTAAAAATGGAATCTTAGATCATTAAGAAATTATTTTCTAATTTTACTTCTGCATTAGTTTCTATTCAATACTGAAACCAAGATACCCTGGTATCTTGTAAAATAAAATTTGTTCAGCATTTAGAGCATTTTCATTTTTTTATTTATTATATAGCTCTTTCTGCCTAATACATCACCCAAAGTAGAATAGCTTAAAATACTTAGCATTTATGACCTTGCAATTTCTGGGGTGTCTGGCTCAGGGTCTCCACATTCAGGGTGTTTGTTAACCAGGGCTCTCATCATTTCAAGGTTTGAGTTGAGGAAAATTTGCCTCCTAGCTCAATAATGTGGTTGTGAGCTCAGGTCCCCAAGGGGTTATTGCTGGAGCCAGGCTTGCCACATGCCTTTGCATAGGACAGTGTACATGATTTAGAGCCTAGCAAGCAGGAGAGCACCCAGGTGAAAATGACAGCCTCTCTGTAACCAGGTCTCAGAAGTGCTGTTTCATCAATGTAGCTGTATTTTATTTATTAGAAGTACATCACTGGGTCCACAGAAACTCTTGGGCAGAGGACTGAGCAGGGGCATCAGTACAAGGAGGTGGGGATCTCTGTCTGGGGTCCGTCTCAATGGCTGCCTGCTGTGTGCAGTATGAATACTTCGAAGCTGCTAGAACTATACCTCTTTTATTTTATCATCTTCGCAGGGTTATGATGATGAAGCTTCCTTCCTGTTCAGATAAAACTCCCTTTGCTTTCCTTGCTGTTGTCTCACAATCTTGAATTAATCATTTTATATAGAATTAGACTCCAGGAGGATGTATAAACTAAGGCAGATAAAGAATGTCCACTTGAAGTTTGCTTGTATAACTTTTTCTACTTATTTAGATAAGAAGCATTGTTAGAACTCTTAAGGTATTATCAAGAAAGTGTACATTTGGGGATATTTTGCACTCTGCAGTATTGTGTAAATTCTAACATTTGTATTTTTCAGGATTGGTAAAGGTTTTCAGGGCGTCATGAAAAGATGGGGATTTAAAGGCCAGCCAGCTTCTCATGGTCAGACGAAAACCCATAGGAGACCTGGAGCTATTGCAACTGGTGTAAGTATAACTAGTTAAATATTCATTGTCTGCACAGACAGTCCTCAGTCTTTCCTTGAGGGCAAGTCACATAATTTCAGTTTGATTTTTAGGTGGGTCTAGTACTTTTCACTGTTTTCTGAGTCCTGGCCTCACTTATTTTCCAGAGCCAGATGTGAATTGTTTAGTTCTGTCCCATATACTTATGCCCAGTACTCTTAGTACCTTCCTCCCTGCTTTCCCATTCCCTTCCCTGGGGCTCACCTGAAATACTGAAGCCACTGCAGAAACAAAAGGTTAGGATGCCTTTCTGTATGGTCCCACTCCTGCTCACATACTGTGTTTGTTTGCCTGTACAGAAAAAATGGGCAAGATTGTCAAGGACAGTATCAAGGTGCAGGGGGGAAATGGTAGAGAACAAATGGAGAAATAAACAAAGAGCCTAAGAAATGGAGAAGAGACCCTTTGGCTTACTAATTCATTCTTACACTCCCATAGGTATAACATAAAGCACCTAGGGGGACTTCATTCTTCTTTGTAGCCTCAGTAATGTACAAGTGGTAATATATTCTGTCTCTCATACTAAAAGAAGTGCAGCTTACAGCTACTCTGTGGCACTGAATTCTCATTTAGCAGGTTATATGATCAAGCCGCTTAATTTTTGTCATAGTATCTGGTGATCATATTGTTTAGAGGGAGGTTGGTAAGGAAACCAGTGCTGTCACTGATGGGTATGCAAACTGGTGCAGCCCTGATGAAGTAGAGTATGACAGTACCTAATAAAACTACATGCGTTTACCTCTGAACAGCAGTCCTACTTACAGGCATTAATCCTGAAGATATTCTTAGAAATGCTTTTGCACAAGATTCCTCATTGCAGCATTACTTGTAATCAACAAGCATAAATATCCACACCTGAGAATTGAGATTAGTAATTGCTAATATAGCTACTCAGTAGAGTACTACATGGCTGTAAAAAAACAATGAAATCATTGTGAAAAAAGTGATCTGCAGGGTATTCATAAATATCACGTTTGCTATGTATTTTTGCAAATAGAAACAGTATGGGAGGGAGAAGGACATTAGGGTATGAAAGGAGAAAATTAGAATGAGCCTTATAGTATTGAATTCGAACAGTGTATGCGTATGTGTGTGAAGAAACAAATGTGTGTAGATGTGTGTGTTTTATTTTAGTCTTAGTGCTGTCTGCTGGCCTTACTTAAGAGGAAAATATTCCATTTCATTGAGCACACATAAGACTGACATTTTGGTTCCTAAACGCCATTCTTCATTGAAAAGAGTTTCTAGAATGATTAGCTTAATAACGCTTAGGATTTGAAGAATACAAGATGAACCCAAAATATCTTGTACAAGCAGATGAAGTGGTTAAATAATTGTGAACACATGAAAAGGACATTTAAAAAAAACAGTTTAAACAGGCTCCAGATTGGCAAACCTGAAACAATTTGGGCTGAAACTAAAAAATGATAGTAACAGAATTCATGGAATAAAATTAAAATCCATGAATTCACACCAATATGAATAAATTGAATCAACAGGTATATAAATACAAGGAAAAAGAGGAATGTTGTTCCTTACAGTATAATGCCAGCAAATAGATTTGGAAGGGATGCTAGGATTAGTGTTACCTTTTGCAGCCATCATAGGAATAACTAATCCAGTCAGGAATCGTTAACAGATGCTAAAACAAATGAAAAAAGTGTAATGAGAACGAGATATTTACGTAGTCTAAAACCAAATTGCCTATTAATTACAAAGGGAAAAATAATAATCATAGAGGGGATTGCCCTAGTAACATGCTTAACTATGTAATCAGTTGTGCATCATCAATTGGGTAAACAAGTATGATATGCCTCCTAGTATAATTCCTAAAAATGAACACACCATCAATTTTTTTGTTGATTCTTGCCAAAAATGTTGCATCACTTGAATCAAATTATTGGGAAAATATCAGATAAACCCAAAGTAAGTGATATTCTACAAAGTAAATTGGTTTATACCCTTCAAAAATGTTCAAGGTCATGAACATGATAAATAATTGAGTTCCTTCAGACTTAAAGCTAAAGAGATACTACAGCTAAGTACAATTTGTAATTCTGAAGTGAATCCTGAACTTGGAGGAAAAATAGCTATAAAAAAATGTTATTGGAGCAAAATTAAAATATGGACTTTGGATTTGATACGATGTGTTTATTTGTCATGATATATGCTGTTCTGTCTTTGTGTATACACTTGCATTAAGACTGATTAGCTAGTAAATGTCTTTATATTCCTAAGAACTGGGTAAAGAATTAAAAGTGGAAATTGGACTGGAAAGGCTAAATGAGTCTTTTCTTTAGAAAAAGTACAGTACTTATCACAACATACTGTATATATGTACAGTGAACATGTAGTCTGGAACACTCAGAATTATCTTTCTTTTATTAAAATTGATACATGTTTCCAATTCTTAATGGTTATACTTCTCATAGGGAATTGGTACATGTGTGTAACACATCTTAGTTCCTTTTTCCATCCCCTTCCCCTTCTTCTATCTCTTGGCCCTCTTCGCTTTTCCAAAAGACCTCTCTGTTACTCTCATTATCTGGGTTTTGCTCTTTATTTGTATTCTGGGTTCTCATATAAGAGTAACCGTGGGATTTTTAAGCTTGTATGTCTGATTTCTTTCACAGTGTTATGGTCTCAAGGTGTGTCTACTTGTATCTTCCTACAGATGACTAAAGTTTGTCCTTCCTTACTGTAGAGTTGTTCTCCATTGTGTATAAATGCCACGTTTTCTGTATGTATTCATCTGTTCATGGGCATATAGGCTACTTTCAAGTTTTACTTAGCTAATATGAATTGTGCTGCTATAAACATGGAATGCATGTATCACTATAATATATTTTTAACTCTTTCAGGAAGCTATCTAGAAGGAATAGCTGGGTTGAATGGAATTTCTCTCTCCTTTTTTTTAAAGGAATTTCCATACTGATTTCGACAGTAATTGTATTAGTTTGTATTCTCACCAATAATGTAAGATTCCTTTTCCCCACAGCCTTGTTACTATTTGATTTCTTGATGACCATTTTTTCTGGTATAAGGCGTAATCTCAGTGTTTTATTTTCATTTCTCTAGAGATGTTTAACATCAGTTTTGAAGTTGGCCATTTTGACACTGCTTATTCTGCATATCCAGAAGTATCTTTTCATTTTCTAGTGTCCTCTTCAGTCTCCTTTTTTAGAGAACTATAATTTTCATTGTAGAGGTCTTTCACTTCCTTGGTTAGGTTAATTCCTGAGTATTTCATTTGGCTTGATGTTATGGTGAGTGGTACAATACTGTTTTCCTAATTTCTTTCTCGATGAGTTCATTACTGGTACTCTGTATAGGAACACTTGATTTTTCTGTGTTAATTTTGTATCCTGCTACATTGTTGAATTTGGTTATTAATTCAAAGAGTCTTTTGGTAGAATTTTTTGGGTCTTCTATGTAAAGGATCATGTTATCTGCAAATAAGGATAAGCTGACTTCTTCCTTTCTTATATGTATCCCTTTTAATTCTCTTGCCTGATTGCTGCAGTGTTTCAAAACTGTATCGAACAAGAGTGGTGATAGTGGACATCCTTGTCTCGTTCCTGATTTTAGAGGGAAAGCTTTCAGTTTTTCCCCATTTAGTATGATATTGGCAGTGGGTTTGCTGTAAATGGCTTTTATCAGATTGAGCAAAGGTCCTCCTATACATTTTCTTAGGGTTTTTTTTTTTTAATGAATAGATGTTGCATTTTCTCAAAGGTGTTTTCTGTTGAGATGATCCTGTGACTTTTGTCCTTGCTTCTGTTTATGGGATGTATTTCGTTTATTGATTTGTGCATATTGAGTCATCCTTGCATCACTGGGTTGAAGCCCGCTTGGTATGATCTTTTTGATGATTTGTTGCATTGGTTGCCCATGTATATATTATCCAGTTATACCTCAGTAGAACTAGAAGTCAGTGGCAAAACAAACCACAGAAATTGTACAAACACATAAAAATAATACACTTTTGAATTATCAGTGGGTCATAGAAAAAATCAAGGAAGAAACATGACCATTCTTTGAATCAAATGATAATTCTAACACAGTATACCAGAACTTAAGGTACACAATGAAAGCAGCCCAGAGAGGGAACCTTATAGCTGTGAATGCCCACATTGGAAAAACAGAGCAAGCCCAAATAAGTAACCTATTAATGCACCAGAAGTGCATTAATAGAACCAGAAGAAAACAAGAAGAGTCCAAATCCAAAGCTAGTAAAAGGAAAGAAATTATATAGGTCATAGCAGAAGTTAAAGAAATGGAAACTTTAAAAAAAATCTGAATCAAAGAGCTATAAAGAATAAACAAAGTAGACAAACCGTTATCCAAACTTATACCAAAAAAGGAAAGAAAAGACCCATATCACTGCAATTAGAAATGAAGGTGAAGCCGGGTGTGGTGGCACACACCTGTAATCCCAGCACTCATCTCAGCTCTCAGGAGGCTGAGGCAGGAGGACTGTTGCAAGTTCAAGGCCAGCCTGGACCACAAAGTGAGCTCAAGGCCAGCCTGAACTGCATAGCGAGACCCTGTCTCAAAAAGACAAAAAAAAAAAAAAAAAATGAAGGTGAAATCACAACAGACATTGCTGAAATCCAGAACATTATTGGTAACTATGTTGAAAAATTATACTGCAATAGGTGGGCGATTCCAGCAAAGTGGATAGATTCCTGATCCATATGAATTACCAAAACTGAACCAAGAGGATATAAAAATTGATACATGTTTCCAATTCTTACTGGTTATACTCCTCATAGGGAATTGGTACATGTGTGTAACACATCTTAGTTCCTTTTTCCATCCCCTTCCCCTCCTTCTATCTCTTGGCCCTCTTCGCTTTTCCAAAAGACCTCTCTGTTACTCTCATTATCTGAAAGGCAATGAAATTATGGCAGTTTTAAAAAGAAAAAGGAAAAAAAGCCCAGGACCCGGTGGATTCACCATTGAATTTTAGTAGGAACTTAAGTGAAAATCTAATGCTAGTATTCCTCAAGCTCTTAATGAAATTGAAAGGGAAGGGGTACTGCCAGACTTACTCCAGAGACTAGCATTACCTTGGTTCCAAAACCAGACAAGGACTCGACTAAAAAATTCCAGGCCAGGCAGTTTCTTTAATGAACATGGATGCAGAGATCCTCAGAATTATCTTTTGAGCTGTATTGGGTATGAGTCACTGCCATTTGGAGTTTCACCTATTAATTTGAGGGGACAGTACATTTTAAAAACTTACGTGTCATGAGAAGCTTTCCCATTTTAAATGTAATTCAAATATGCTTTAGATACAGATTTATTGTCCATTATCAGAGCTAAAATCAGAGACTTTGTGAGGTTGTTTGATTTATATAAATCAGAGACAAACAGGACTTGACAAACAATATTGTAATAACTAATGCTCTTCTTTAGCCATTTTGGTTAAGGAGAGTAACATCAAAAGCACACAGCAGTAGAACCTTTGTAGCACCAGTCATGTGAGTGAAGTCAGTTTACTATAGAAGATCGGCTGAAAATAGACTATGTAGTCCACTTTTCCCTGTGAGTGGTGGTACGATGTGCGTATATTTCCTTTCCTTCATTTCATTCATAACCAGTGTAGGGTCATTTACTGCTTTCTTGTTACTGAATTGGCCTCCTAAATCTATTTCTTACTGTTTATTTTGTCTAATTGATTTGTATTTGTCTAATTTATTTTGTCTAATTTAGAAAGAAAATCCTCTAAGAATAAATGTTTCTAAATCTATGTTAAGTCCTTTCATAATCCTAGCAGAATAGGGGTGAAAATGGAACTTCTTAATAATTCCTGTTAGTCTGGTTTGTGATTTTATCAATCCTGTTTGAAACCAAGAGTACTGAAAAATTGCTAATTTTGATTCTGTCCCTTAGGACATTGCCAGAGTCTGGCCAGGAACTAAAATGCCTGGACAAATGGGAAACAGATATAGGACATCATTTGGACTGAAAGTAGGTTTGTAATGTGTCTCTTTCCAGAACGTTCAAGGCATCAGAGCATCTATTTAATGTGTGTTTGTGTGCTGTTCTACTGGACTTTACAATTTAAGGGCTCAGGGAGATGTGAGTTGTGTAGGACAGTTGTAGTTACAGTGGTAATGGCAGTGGTATATGTGTATGTAACATCTAAGCCATGGGATGTACAGTATTAAAAATGAAAAAATTTTATTTGACCCAAAAGATTTCCACAAAACATTACATGAAGAAAAGATTTAGTGCATTAGGTATAATACTCTCTTTTTGTAACAAGTGAACAGAAGCTCCCTACACATATATGTTGTTAGGCTATTACTACATAATCACAAAGAAAAATGGAACATTATATACCAAGTTCTCTTATATGTCAAAGTTGGGGTGGACTGAAGTGGGTGTCAATAAAGAGAAGAGAAAAACAGTCAAAATAGAGGGGAAAATAGCATAAAAACATCAATCTGTACTAATTTGAGAAGTTCATATAATAGGTTATATTATGAGTGCTGTATAATTACACTTCTATTAAAATAATTGATGTTTGTGTATGTTTGCATATATGTTTCAAAACATAGAGAGCACAAAGAAAATAAAGCTATTCATAGGAACAACCACCAAAGATAATCACTGCTTACATTTTGGTGCATGTTTTTCCTATCTCTGCATATATATTATATATAAATTTTGAGCAGCAGAAGTTCTCAAATTTTATATAATATTAGAATTCCCCAGAGAAGGAAAAGAGGGCACACAGGAATGTATGAATTATAGTAAAATATTTGTTAGGGGAATTGGCCCAGTTGATTATGAGCCTAAAAAGTCTTAAAACAGGCAGTCTGCAGATGGACACCTTGTGATGTCTGTCTGTTCAGCCTATGTATTCTAGAAATTAGATCCAGTGAATTGTAGATTCTCAATTTTTAGTTATGAGAAGCTAGTATTAACTGAAAACAAAATTGAATTCTTAATGGTGCCAGCAGTCTTACTGAGATATTCAAAGACTCTTGATCATCAGTTACATTTCCATTTAAAATGAGAATCTTGAATTCTGTGAGAGGGCTTTGATCCTCCTGGAGCCCTGAAATCATTCCATTTGCCTCTTTTTATTTAGCCTTTGCCATATACTCATTCAGGAGACTGCGACCCTATCAGCCCGCAATAAACTAAGGGATATTATTAACACAATAGTCCACTTAGAAAATAACATAAAGTAAAATGAGAACTTTCTGCCACTTCATTAAGACATACATATCTGTAATAATCTTATATTACAAGTCATCCAAGAGGATTTGAAATTTTTCCCTGCTTATTTGACATTTCACAGTACTAATGTTATTATTGTACAGCTATTTTCAGCTTTTAGTAATACTTAAGAGAAGTATATTCTCAAAGCTAACTCTTAAAGGTTGGTCTCACTTTCTGTTTTAGGTCTGGAGAATAAACACAAAGCACAATATAATCTATGTAAATGGTTCAGTACCTGGACATAAAAATTGCTTAGTAAAGGTAGGCATTTATTTTCTTTATTTTCTATTGTTTGAATATATGGAATATGGTTTTCCACATATTCTGTACTAAAATTTTCTGCTTTTTAGTAGCACCTAAATGAAAAAAAAAAAAATGCACTGAAAAATAATCTTACATTATATATCTCTAAAAAAATGAGAATCTGTGAAAGAGATAAAGCCAGTAGGCAGAAGAATCTTCGGGACTATAAAAAAGATATTAGGATTGAACTGTTAACAAAATATCATATCTCTGAGCTTCCAAAAAGAAAAGTTTCATTTTTTGGAGGGTTACTTTGGCAAAGGAATTGGAAATACGTGAGGTAGGAATTAGAGTCCATTCAACTAGGTGGCTGGAGGCAGATGTGTTAGGGAAGGATTCTATTAGTACTAGCACTGCTTGCTTGCATTATACTTTCTAAGTGTTTTCCTAAAATATGCACTTGTAGAAAAATTCAAGAAGAAATAAAAGAACATTGTACAGATGTATTTAAAGAAAAACTAAGCTCTCAGAGATTTATTTCCATTAAGATACAAAACAAGTATTCTGCCTGGGATTTAGGCCAACATAATACAAATTCTGTCACTTCTGAATTTCAAGTCCTCCATTCTGAAAATAGATTTGTAGTAACAGTGCTGCTATCTGTTCCCAGAAGTACACTCTTCATTGATTTTTTTCCAACATGCACAGCAAAAATATATTAAAATTTAATCCTCAGATTTTAAAAAATTGGGTGTCATGGGGATTTTGTTGTGTTTTGTTTTTTTGTGGTACGTGGAATTGAACCCAGGGCCTTTGCACTGAACTTTATCCTTGGCCCTCTTCTATTTTGAGTTAGGGTCTTGCTAAGACACTAAGTTGCCCAGGCTGCGCTTGAACTTGCAGTCCTCCTGCCTCAGCCAACCAGAGTGTGGGGACAACAGACCTACCACACCCAGCCTCTTATTTCTTCTGATCCATAGTCAGGCACCTGGTCCTTCACACCACTGGCCCACCCAGCTTCTTCTTTCTTAAAATAGACTCCATTACTTGAATAAGGCATATTTTTCTAAATTTAACAAGGATAAAGAGTTACCTTTTAAAATTCCCTTTCTGTACTAAATTATTACACTGCTTTCTATACTAAATTATTTTCTTTTCTTTTTTTTTTTGGTTTTTCTCCGGTACCAGGAATTGAACTCACAACCTTGCGCTTGCCAGGCAGGCACTGTGCCACTGAGCTAAATGCCCAGCCCCTATTTTCATTTTTATAAAGAAAAATGTATCCAATGAAGTTTTGCAAATTCTCTTTCTATTTTTAAGTTTGTAGGTTTTTAAGTTTCCAGTCTTCAATGACTCAGTTATCCATCACATTTTAGCCTTCATAATACAGAATATCCAGAGTCCCACATTCCAGATTATCAGTTACAACTATCACAGCATATTACAAGGGAAAAGCAGATCACCTGCCATAGTAAAATTATACTGAATAGCAGATGAATTGTTAAATTCTGTCAAATCCTCCTTTTCTGCTCATTTTACTGCATAGCAGGCTCTAGGCCTTAGTACTGCTGTGACTTCTCAGGTCCCACATCTGCATCTTCTTTGGCACAGCAGGGGTAGTCAGCTACCTTGAAAGGCTATATTGTGTACAGTGGTGGTCTGATTATTATAAATGGTTTTTAGATAGCAGGTTCAGCATCCACTTCAATAAAGCATTGCTTCCAAAAGCTATCCACACTCACAACTAATGATGGTTTGCTGTCACAGAAAGTATTTAGAAGATACAATAAAGGCAGTTCCAAAAGAGACGTCTAAATACATTTTGAGAAATCTTTGCATTAGAGAAATGTCTAATCTCCTTTGAACTATTAACACACTAGTAAATATATTACCAGCAAACATACTTCTACAAAAATAACTCATCTTTTAAAAACAAAACCTTTGAAATATGGTAACTAAATAGATGTCTTTTATGACTTTAAATGTTTGTCCCAAGTATTAAGCTGTGGGCTTGGGGCAGTGTTCTGTGACTTTTTATTTAAATATCAAAAGCTTGGGGTACCAGTTCACCCGATTGTTTCCATCCTTCCAGTGATGGATACGGGGATTGAGCTCTTCTGGTCCAGAAGGACTGAGCCCCTGCCCAGTGGGGCTCAAAGATTTGAGCTGACAATAACTGTTTTTAAGATTCTAAAGTTGATAAAGACAGTCTTAGGGACAGCCAACCTGTTTAAGTAGCGTGAGTGCTTTTTTGTGGTTACTGTTGCTGTTTAGACTCACTGAATGTATTAAGAGAACCTAAAGAATTATTATTAGACCATGACATAGTTACTTTATTAAATACTGCTCATTTCTGATTGTCCCTATGTCCTAATACATAATTTAAGTTTTATTTTCAAAGTTAGCCTGCTTTCAAGGATTTGAACTGAGTTGTTGATAGACATAAATATCAAAAGAATGGGTAGGTAGTGGAGGGACTGTTAGTGATAGCAGGGAAATAATAATAAAGGGTAAGATTAAGTACACAAAATACACCCCAAACATTCTCCGTACTTTTTCTTTTCTTTTTTTTTTTTTTTTTGTCTTTTTGAGACAGGGTGTCACTATGCAGTTTATGCTGTCCTTGAGTTCTACTTGTAGCCCAGCCTGGCCTCAAACTCACAATAATCCTCTTGCCTCAGCCTCCCAAGTGCTAGGATTACAGATGTGCTCCAGCACGCCTGGCTTCCATACATTTTTTACTCCTTATTTTAGAATAACCACGATGAATTCTTTATTCTTTCTTTTGTGTGTGTGGCTACTGAGAATTGAACTCATGACCTCACACTTACCAGGCAGGTATTGTGCCACTGAGCACATATCCCTGGCCCTAAGATGAAAATATTTACATGAGGTATCATCATTTATATTTCAAATCAGTGGGTTATAGAACTGTAGCATTTATACTCAGACTGTATTATCAAGCAGTGAAATACCTCCCTAGGTATCTGTATAAGTGTAAAAGTACTGAGAATTAGCTCTTTGAATCATTTATAACAATTTTTATTTATCAAATTTACAGAAAGTTTTATCTGTTGGTTTTCATACTAGGTAAGGTTCAACCCAAGATTAAATTGGAAAAAACTAAACAAGTTATATTTTTCTGGGCAATGTACTAATAATTTCTTGGGATTTTGAGAGACATTTAAATAGACCTACTTTCTGTACTTAGTTGTTCCCAGCAGCTCTGTAGTTATTTTGACTGAATTATTCATTTCTTAATGCCTAAATATTCCTTATTTTACTCAGTGGATATAATTACAAGGGTTTTTTTTTCCTCACTTTCTAAATAAAGGCTATAAAATGAGTCAGAAACTTTGAAGAACCCAGTGTTTCCCAAAAATAAAACATAACATTTTAAATCATATCAGTATCTATATTTAACTTCCCTGCGTTTTGAATTTGCAGACAAAATTGTTTTGGAACATAGATAGTTAACAGAGCTGTTATAAAAACCTACAGTCTTATTATTGATTTTGCTGAATATTATCTTTAATTTCTCAGTAAGACTGCAGTTTACTAAGTGTAAGTACACTATGTTATAAAAGTTGAAAATAGAATAATAAACAAAATATATAGGTAGATAATAAAATGGGTAATTATTAGGTGTTAGGTTTATAGTTTACATCAGATTTTTGTATTTGAAAAGTGAATCTGGCAGGGCATGGTGCTCACGCCTGCAATCCTAGCACTTGGGAGGCTGAGGCAGGAGGATCATTGTGAGTTCGAGACCAGTCTAGGCTATAAAGTGAACTGAAGGCCAGTCTGAACTGCATAGTGAAACCCTGTCTCAAAAAGACAAAAAAAAAAAAAAGAAAAGTGAATCTGGATAGTAATTTTAAAATAAGACTTATCCTATTGGTCAATGACATGTATAACTTATAAAATATAAAGTAATAATTGGTGATATTCTTATGAGGTACCTGATTAACTAGAGGAGGATTGTGTTTCTGTCATTTGATTAACCAGACTTTTTTGGAACTAAAAGTAATGCACTGGCTGAATTCTTTTTCCTCTATATATGTAATAGTTGTATTATTTATGTTAGAAAATGTAGGAATAAATAATCTTTTATGATAGTCTTCGATTGATAGTATTGATTAATATTGTTGCTTTTTCTCCCCAGATCAAAGATTCCAACCTGCCTGCATATAAAGATTTCAGTAAAAATCTACCATTCCCTACATATTTTCCTGATGGAGATGAAGAGGAACTACCAGAAGATTTATATGATGAAAACGTGTGTCAGCCCAGCACACCTTCTATTACGTTTGCCTAATGCTGTTGGACATGGTTGAACCATACATAGTCCATGAGCTTAGATGAGCCAGAACAGTAATATAACCAGGAATTCTGTTCCCTTCTTAGTCAAAGCACCACACCTTTCATTTTTGTCAAAAGGCTTAAATATATCACTTCTTCCCCAGTTGAATTTTGTTAGAAAATTTACCACATTTAATAAACCAGTTAATTTTAGTGTTTGCTAAAATCGACAGTTTGGATATTAGCAAAATGGTTTTAATTTGTAAACTTCATTCTTTTACTACACATTTTCGTAAGCTATCTTAAAGTGTTTGTAAATTTAACTTCATTAAAGATTTGTCAGTCTTTTTAAAGGGGTGGTTGTATAACAAAATCATACGGGTACCATGATGCAATCCATTGGGATAAAAGAAACCATTTCCTAAAATTCATTTTTTAATGTTTCTACATTTTAGAGCCTGAAAGGAGAAAGCAAGGTTTTTATTTAAAGTATAGACACATAGGGAAGCATTGCTTACATTCCACAAATGTAAGGGTATAATTTACAAGAGTAGTTAGGTATCTCAGTCAATAGCAGTGCTTTTTGCAACCTTAGTGCTAAGCTACAGACAGAGCAGAATATAAGAATCACTTTTACAGCTTATCCCTGCAGGTAATGGGGATAAGCTTATCCCCCACAGGTGAATTTTTAAATGGAATCTGACCACTCTCAAAGTAGATGATGGAAATGTATACAGAGACATGGCCTTTTGTTTTGTTTTTTTTTTTTTGAGTGTAAGGAGTATTATTTATGACACACGAGCAAGCTAAATCACTACTAAGCCTTCCTGATACTATAGGATTAATTCCAGCAGTCTCTAAGAGTCCTCACTTGGTATTCAGCAACGCACTTTGTTTTAGTGCTCAGAAGAACCCTTCCTTGGAAAGGATGTATCAGAGAGAGGCTTTCTGGTTTCTAGCAAAGTGAGTCTTCATCCCAAGTCACTGTCCACAGAAATACTGTCGGGCCAGCTGCAGTGAAAACACATTATGGGAAGAAGAGGAGCATTCAGAGTACCAGCACTGAAGTCTATTGTTTGGGCTTCTGGGTTGAGCACGGAACACGTTTAAATGTTTGTGTTATTCCTTATCATTAGAGTAGAGATACAGTGTCCGCTTCTGTGTCATCGAGTCCTGCAGAATTGTCTCCTCGCCTGCGGCGTGAAGTCCTCCTATCATCTCCCTTCCCTAGCCGACTCCATTCCCTTGGGAGGATGTGCATCCCTCCAGAAATGTCTGTGGCTCCTGTTTGGCCTGAACGTCACCATTTTGAAAGTTCTCACCACTTTTGTGGGAAGTGTTGCAGGAAGAATGGACTTGTACTCCTTACCATGGTTTTGTTTTTTTTTTTTTTGTCTTTTTTGAGACAGGGTCTTGTTACGCAGTTCAGGCTGGCCTTGAGCTCACTTTGTAGCCCAGGCTGGCCTCAAACTCACAGTGATCCTCCTGCCTCAGCCTCCCAAGTGCTGGGATTATAGGCGTCTGCTACCACGCCCGGCTTTATTTGTTTTTTGGGGGGTTTTTTTGGTTTTTTTTGTCTCCTTACCATGGTTTCATAAATTTATAGGTGGACACTTTAGTGATGAGGTAGGGCATGTTGCTGGTACTTGTTTGCTGAACTGTTAGACCAGGAAAGCATTTGAAGACAGGCAGACAGAACTAGGCCACCATGCTGTGAGACTGCCTTGGGCTGCAGCCTTGGGTAGATGTCTTCAGGAGCTTTGTAATCATTTGTATTATTTCATAGCTATCTTGCTTATATAGGAGGGAGTTCTTCACATGAGAGCTTCCTTGACTAATGGCAGATAAATAAATCTTCTGTTGCCTTCAAGAATCTTCCATTAAGTTGACTTCACTGTACAAACATTCTCCAATTTTGTTTTATTGCTGTAAAGGCTCCATCTAGTAGGTTGGCCCCTTAAGTAGTGGTTTCAAAGTGTGCCAGACAAATGATGAGTGTCATTCAGACTCTACCTCTAGCATTTGCCTAGGACTCTGACATGAGGGGATTCTAAACATCTTTGTCTCCTCAGAAAACAGCCTGAATCCTGAATGCACAGTATTGCCAGCTTTAATTTCATCATTTCCTTTTTCCCTTTTAAATGCTGTTTGCAAAGAATTTACAGCAGTCCATGTCATAGATTGTTTTTCATTGTTTTTAGATTGATGAAGTGGTCTGTCCAAGTTAGACAGGCCAAATTAATCTTAATGAATGCAATCCATACACCACAAAAGCAAACAAATGATTTTAACTCAACTGACTGAAAAATTCAGCATGGGAGGTGCATAATTGTTCCACTGGGCATTTGATGGGGAAAGCAAAAGTGACAATTGTGATCTTGATTGTTCCAAAAGCAGGCTATATGAGCACTAGGTATGTTCTAGGGCATTTAGAAAGGCTGTTAAAGCAAAAGGATGAGATATCCATCAAATTCTGACATGGTACTGAATTTGCTTTATTTGGGAAGGACTAACTAAACATTTCATCACAAAATTCCTAACAAAGATGCATGGATGACTATGAATGGGACTGTGTCAGAAAGGAACAATAAATGGCTTTTGTGAGCATCCAGCATAAATTTTCTTATCTAAAATAGTAGTGTGTTTAAGTGATGAGGCAAAGACAGCATCAGAGCAGTTAGCTGATTTTCCACTTTATTCTGCTAACTGCAGAAGCTTTGATACGTTTCCTTTCTGGTATATTTATCTCCCTTCCCCCTCCTCAAACAGAAAGTTTGACAAGTTACTAATAAGAGCCAGATTGTTGCTAAAATGTCACTATCAGTGACAGAACAGATGATAATACCACAGAGGAAAGAGATGTTTAGGCAAACATGAATTAAAATCTGAAGGAATAGGCAAAAAAGTACTGATAAAACAAATAAAATATATAAAAAATGTTACTTCCCTTCCTATAAAATTATAACAGGCAGTATCCTTTTCTTTGCAGGGTTTATTTTTCTGGCTGTAATCAACAAGAGCCCTCTACCCTGGGAAGATTGATTTAATTATCTAGAGCCCCTTTTTAGTCACTGCTTACCACCAAAAGCCCCAAAGTTCTGTACCCCAGGAGCCAAGGAAAGAAGCATTTATGATGAAGCCAAGAGAATGTGGAAAGGGAGCACATCATGCGTAGGTCATTTCCACAGATCCCTTAAAGGAAGTCTTACCTTC
Organism: Chinchilla lanigera; assembly: GCF_000276665.1. Taxonomy (NCBI): domain Eukaryota; kingdom Metazoa; phylum Chordata; class Mammalia; order Rodentia; family Chinchillidae; genus Chinchilla; species Chinchilla lanigera. The sequence continues at coordinate 7,005,042 of NW_004955501.1, forward strand.
CCCTCACACACTTGTCCTCCACTCTGGCTACAGGTTAGAGCCTCACAGAGATCTCGAAACCCCATTCCAAGACCCAGACTCCCAAGTGAGTGTGGCAGAGAGGGGCTTTACACATGGGGCTATTATCACTGAACAGTGGAGCTCTGGTTGATGTCATTCCTACTGAAGAGTGGAATTACTGTCTTTTAGGTGTTTTTTTATTTTGTTTTTTAAAATGATTCTGCCATCCTCAAAGAGGGAGAAGGTTGAATATGTATTTGAGGGCTTGTGTGCTGTTGACAGTAAACAAAATAAGAATGAAAACTTCTGCCTTTTCACTCCAGATCCTTCTCAGCCAGCCCCTAAACTATCTGAGCAATGTCTTGAACCTGACTAGTAGATACTGACTATGTCTGCAAAGAGCTTCAAGCAGTAAAATTTGAGACTTGCAGGAAATTCTGAGGTCCCAGAGTATCAAAGAGGTCACAGGGATATAGCTCAGCGACACAAGCGCCTGCCTGGCAAGCGCAAGGTCCTGAGTTCAATTCCCGATACCAAAAAAAAAACAAACCAGAGGTCATGCCAGCTAAACTGCAGAGCCATCTTACAAATGCGTGTTGATTCATAGTGTAGTTGAGTAGAGAGCTCCTTGCCGCTTTTTAAGGACAGTGCTTCATTTGTCTCCACTCGAGATGGTGCAAAGGATGCTACAGCCTGCCTGGTGGGAGGTGTTATTCAGGCTGGCAGTAATGGGACAATATTAACACTTCAGCTGTATGTATGTGAAGTCGGGAGGGCTGGTGTCACAAGCCCTGCTGCACAGGACACTGTCCACATTCCTTAAGCCACATGAGTACCCCCTAGTTATGGAAGATTTGTGTCTCACCTGCCAAAAAGAATATGATTCCTTGAATCAAGTAGATGTTGAATCTGTTATGGGTTTCCGCCTTGACTCTGAACACAGAATAAAAGTATGTTTAAGTGAACCAACTATTCCATTTATCCAGAATGATCTGGATATAATAAATCTTCATTAAGTTATTAAGACTTACACTTAGGGGTTAAAAGGTGCCATTTCCTAAATGCCTGTAGATGAGAGAAGGGTAAAAGAAGTGTAGAATTAGCACTAAGGAGCAGTTGCACAGGCCATTTCTTGCCACAGGACATTTCTCAGATGCTTGCATCTGAAGGCCTAAGCCTAATCTGACAAGAGATGCTCCAGATGGTAGCCTAGGGTCTATCTGCCAGACCTTACAGTAACAGTAAGTAAAGTTTCTAGACAGACTGGACAGACTTCTGAAGGTGCTGAAAAACTGATAAAAGCTAAAGAAGGGAACTGAGTGTAGCTGAGCCTGTTCATTGTCCTGCCAGTGGGGTCTGATGACTAATTACTTGTTACAGAGCATGGGAAGCAAAGATCTGCATGATTTCAAGTGATTCCACTGAAATCTGCCCTTTTTGGGCATCCTATGGAATAGGGTTTGCAGGGTGAACCTCTTAGGAAAACTTTTTAAAAGTCAGTGTACTCATCTACCTTTTTCTGTTCCATGTTCTCTTATTTAGCATAAATAAGTTTCCCCAGATTGTAAATTAACACATTATGAATTAACAACTTAAAATTTATCAAATTATATCACCAAACCACTTTCCAACAAGCACTTTTATTACTACCTATGTTAAGCAGAAAAGAATGAGAGGGAGAAAGAAAGAGGAAGGAAAGAAGGAGGAGAAAGAAAAAGAGAAAGGAAAAATAAGGAGAAAACAAAAACTTCAAGCCCCCAAAAACCAATGAAGTAAAGAAACTGAGTTCAAAAACAAATTTCTTTGTCTTTTTGAATGAATAGCTTGGTTTTGGGATCTGCAGTCTTGGAATACAGCAAGTCACAATTTTTTTCTATTTAGTGTTATGCCCTGTGGATTGGTAAGGTGCCCAACACCCTGCGCCAGAGATCCTTCTGTCCATACACTCTCCGGTCCAACACAAGATGTTCTCGCTTATTTGGTAGATGGAAAAGGTAATCAGACAAGTGGTCTCTGCTCATTGTAGGCAGTGGCCCAGGGGTTCAAGCGGATTGCTGAACTTAATGCCAACACTGTCAGATGCATCCATGTCAGAGAGCCACTCTTGCCAGGCCTGGCTTTTTATCACAGAGGCCAGGACCTGTGTACTTCCTGGCCCAAGCTTGAACTTCTCAGGTAGATCTATATATCATCCACACCATCTCTGCAGCTGTTTCCTGTGGCTGCCTCTTATACAGTCACCCTGGGAGAATGAACTGGAAAGCCTGAAGGAGAGTTGTTCTACGGCTCAGTCTTGAACAATTAACCCTTTCCCAAAATGGCATCTGATCAAATACTCACAATATTAATATTGCCTGCATTGCAGTGTTTTTTTCTCTAACTAGTCTGTCATGAAAGAATCACTTGGAGAAAATCCCACACTATTTTTGTAGTTTACAATACAAAGGAAATTATTTGCAGATGACATGATCTACATAAAAGACACAAAAACTCCACCAAAAGACTCTTATTAGAATTAATGACCAAAGGGACTGGAGATTTAGCTCAGCAGCACAGCAGCACTTGCCTGGCAAGCGCGAGGTCGTGAGTTCAATTCCCAGTACCGGAAAAAAAAAAAAAAAGAATTAATGACCAAATACAATTAATGGGATGCTGTCTTGGTTACTTTTCTCTCATTGCTGAGAGAAAATACCTGACACCCAAAATTAAGGAAGGTTTATTTAGCTCACAGTTTGTGGAGGTTTCAGTCTATACTCAGCTGGCTCCAAGGGAGAGTGGCACATGGCACAGGGCAACAGTTCATGGCAGTGGAAGATAGCAAAAGCAACAAAAGCAAAAAGGAGGAGTGGCAGCAAGCAGCCTCTTTCCCTTACATATGCAAACTGTCCACTCAGGGCAGGTGGTTGTGGCACTCACACCCATAATCCCAGCATTGGACTATGGATCAATCAAAAATCTAAAAGCCCACCCCATGACTGCATGAAGATTTTGGGGGACATGCAGGCATAAACCATAACAGATGCCAAATCAATACAAATGTTAATAGTGTTAATGAATTCACAGGGAAAAATATTAGAAAATATTAGAAAAACAATACCATTCACAATAGCATCAAAAAATTTTGTTTGATACTTAGGAATTAACCTATCCAAGAAAGTGGAAGACTTCTACAACAAAAACTATAGTATTGTGAAAAAGAAGATGGAAGAAGGTATCAGAAAATAGGATATTCCTTATTCTTGGATAGGCAGAACCAGTACTGGAAAAATGGCCATACTTCCAAGACTGATATGCAAATTTAATGCAATCCCAATCAAAATACCAACAGCATTTTTCACCCTACTAGAGAGAACAATCTAAAAATTCATGTATTTCCTCTTCTGGGAACCAGAAGAGCAAAAGTAATTCTGGATAGCAAGAACATAGCAGGAAGTATAGTAACTCTGGATTTGAAGTTATACTACAAAGCTATGGTGATTTAAAAAAAAAAAGCATGAAACTGGCAAAAACAGATATGAGGATCAAAGGAATAGAATATAGGATGCAAAAATGTACATTCACCCACCTGCCCTTTGACAAAGGGGCCAAAAATATGCTGGAGGAAAGATGGCCTCTTTAATAAATGGTGCTCTAGGGGCTGGGGATTTAGCTCAGCGGCACAGTGCCTGCCTGGCAAGCGCGAGGTCATGAGTTTGATTCCTGGTACCAGAAAAAAACCAAAAATAAATAAATAAATGGTCCTGGGAAAACTGGCTGTCAACATGCAGGAGATTGAATCTAGAATCAAAGGCACAGTGGACCAAAGATCTAAGTATTAAAGGAGAAACAATATGTTGAAAGATAAAATTGGTAAAACCCTTGAAGACATAGAAATAGGCAGAGACTTTCTGAACTGAACTCCAATTGTACAAGAAATAACATCATCAAAAATCAACAAATGGGTTCATATCAAATTAAAAAGCTGCATAGCAAGGGAACAACCAACAGAACGTTGGAAAAAAATGTTTGCTAACTATTTCTCAGACAGAGGACTAATATCTAGAATACAAAAAACCCAAAATTTTAGACCCCCCAAAAAAAACACAAAAGACCCAATCCAAAAATGGGCAAGTGAAATGAACAGACACTTCTCAGAAGAAAAGGTACAAATGGCCAATAAAAACATGAAAAAAATGTGCAACATCACTGGCCATTACAGAAATACAAATTAAAACAACACTGAGATTCCATCCTACTCCAAAAAAAATGGATATCATGAAGTCAACGACAAATACTGGTTAGATTATAGGTCTGCATTGTTGTTGAGAATGTGAACCAGTAAAATCACTATGGAAATCAGTATAGAGATTTTTCTAAAAACTAAAACTAGAAATTACATTTGACCCAGCTATTCCCTTTCTAGGTATCTTCCCTGAAAGAGTTAAAGATACAATATTATAATTATACATGTGTATAATTACACACATTTATAACTGTACAATTCATAGTAGCTAATCTTGGAAGTGACCTATATGTCCATGAACAAATGAATAGATGTATAAAGATGTATAAATACCACATTGTATTTATACACGATAGAGTACTACTCTGACATAAAGAAGGATAAACTTGAGTCATTTGTAGGAAAATGGATGCACCTGGAGACCATAATGTCAAATAAATCAGACACACAAGCTTAAATATTCCATGGTTTCCCTTTTGTAAGAAATCCAGAATATAAATAAAAAAATTAAATTAAAGGTAGATTATAGAAAATAGGGAGATAGATCTTTTACAAATGAGAATAGTCATTTCTTTGTGGCAGCACAAAACTCCCTCTGGACTCTTCCAGGAATTAGTTAGTATTTGAGCTTCTTCTGGAAGAGTCATTCCAGTACTACTGTAGATGAGGCTTTTATCAGTTCTAGCTTTATTGTATCAGTGACAATAATAGTACCTAAAATTTATTGAACCAGGTCAAGGGATAATTGCTTTAATTGTTGCTAATTTAATCTTCAAACAATTCTCTGTGGTCATTTTCCAATACAGTAGCTACTGGCCAAATACAAATTTTGAACACTTGAAATGTTGGTCTGAATGAAGATGTGATGTCAGCATAAGATACAACTAGCATGCTAAAACTCAGTCTACAAAGTAAGATACTTTATTAATCATTTTGTATTTATTACAGGTTACTAATGATTTATTACAGCCAATACTCAACAAAGCTACTCTGTGACCTTGGAACCAGATGAAAATGAGGCCACTTGAAGTTGTGTCTGAACACTGACTAAACAAAAACATAATCCAAGGCGTGAAAGTGAGTAAATGTCTCCTCCTCCTAGACAGTGTGGACTACTTCTTCTGTATCAATTATAGATTTTCTCCAGATTTATTTTTCTCACTTCCTAGAATTACTGAGGTATAATAGACTTGTTCCCACTTAGATACCATACCCAGTCCAGACCAAAAAAGCACTTCTTTGAATTCTCTCAAATCATCGAACACAAGTTCAAGTCCAATAACAATGCCCATCAAATCTGCTCTTTGTGACATTCCTCATGGCTTCTTGTGATATGTCATGCACCAAGCCACTAAAAGAGCTTGTATAACTACAGTGTATTCCCAATGGTTTCTGGCTAGAGGACATTACCAATTTCCATTACCACAGATAAGAAAATAGGCACAGAGAAGTTAAATACTCACTAAGGTCACACAAGATATGAGGCTTCTATGAGTGCTCCTCAATCCTGGCTGCCCATCAGATTCTGGATGGGACTCAGGTATTCATATATTTTAAAAGCTGCCCACACTGACAGGAAGCCAAGATTGCCAAACGTATAGATAAGTCTATAGCAGCACTTTTCAAATTTTAACACCCCTATTGATCACTTGGGAATCTTGTTAAAATGCAGAGCCTGGCTGTTACAGTCCAGAGGCCGTGTGTTGGTCCTCAGCTAGTGGTACTAGGAGGTAAGTCCAAGCTGGAGGAAGTAGAGCCCTGGGGCTGTGCCCTTAAATGGTATATTGAGACCCTCCTCCCTCCCCGCTTTCCTCCGTATGCTTCTCTGTCCTTCCTTTTCCCTCCTTCCTGACTGCCTCCAGGTAACCAAGTCTGCAGCACTATGCCCTCCCCACTGTAACTTCTGCCTCACCGCAGACCCAGAAACAGCAGAGCCAAAAGACCACGGACTGAGTCTCTCCTGTAAGCTGTTTTTCTTGAATATTCTATGCTGGCAACACAAAGCTGACTGGCACACTGCCTTAGTAATTCTGTGTGTAGCTTAAGATCCTGCTTTTTTAATGAGCTCCTAGATGATACTAGCCCACGGGCCACATTTGAATAGCAGGATCTAAAATTCCTCATATCCAAACCACTGCCTTTCTACAAATGTGCTTTGTTTCTCTATCTATCAAAAAAAGTAACTTATTCATTTATTGAGCCCCTATAATTAATCTAACACTGCATTAGTTGCAGGGATTCAGCACTAAGCCAGACAGAAAATGTCTCTGCCCACACGAAGCCTACTCTCTGGGGTTGAGAAGGGATCATCCATCAGTCTGTGACTGAAACAGGGAATCTGGAGTCCTCAGGTTGGATTCTGTGCTTCTAATACAGTTCCGTAATCTTGACGATGGTTGGGACCCTGGTATCTTCCTTCCAGCGTCAACATTTCATTATTTCACTTTCTCTTGAATAATACGATGTTGAGAATATTATATTTTTACCAGAAGCTTTTGTTTGCTAAAACAGCAATAATATAGGTGGGAAAGAAAACCAATATGTTCAAGGTCATGAAAATAGAAGGCAGGTTGTTATTAAAAAACTGCAGCAACTTTAATGGAATTTAAAATTAAATTATTTAGTCTGTAGGAGATAATCCTCCCAAAGATTATCACAGTTTTAAAATAGGTCAGATTCTGGGACTATGTGTCTCTAGACTATACCTATAATAAATGAAACTTAAATGTTTCCACTGCTCTTGCATTCAAATCGCTTTGATATGAAATTTTAATTACTCTTCAAAAGGCATTGTGTGTCTGCTGTTGGGAGCTTGGAGAACTTGTTAACTCAACTGCTTTTGTTTCTCTGGAATGTCCGATAGGCAGACCCAGTTTATTCAAAGCTGGAGTTATCTCTTAAGGTTGGGTCAGTTATATGGAGGGGAAAAGGGAAAGCATCTTTTGCACTGGAAGCTGGCTTGGCTCTGTCAGCCAGCCTCGGTGTTATTCCTGCCAAGCACAAGACTTCCACAGAACAGCAATGTCAATGATGAGAAAAGACAAAAACGTGACCATTCTATGATCATATCTGAAAGCAAACAAAGTATGAGCACTGTCAAAACCACAAAAATGGCCAAACATCCCTTACCTTGGCCAACATGAGTAAGTGCTTCTTCCTGGCCGCTTCCAACTTTAGCGTTGGCCAGTCTTCCTCCTTTAGATAGGACTAACTAAGGCTCTCAGTCACAGGGGTTTCTTGGCACATAATGACCACTCATGACATAACTGCTGAATAGCCTCCAAGTTCCTGATTTATACACCCTTCTCGGTCCACTCTTCACTGTTCTTCTATCCATGTATGTACTGAGCTTGCTGACATTAAAGCTCACTTTTCATCTCCCCCACCCCTCCCCTCAGCACCAGAGCACAGCGTGAGAAGTTCAGTGTGTTCACATGTGTGACACCTGTGGAACAGATTGTGCAGGGTGTTTTCCTGGTGATAACATGGAGCAGTGTCAAAATCTAAGGAAGGGAAGAGGGATCTAAGGTGGAAATTAGGAGCATGAGGAAGAAAACAAAAAGCAAAAAGGAAGTACATAGGAATGAAGGTTCCCCCTGAGGTACCGTGATCCAGCCACAGTAGGTCCAGGAGATTCCTGCAGGAGGGAACGACGCAGGCGAAAAGACAAACAACACAGACACCAGAGGTCCTCCTGGTGGGCCAGGGGAGCACGGCTCCTCTGATACAGAGAAATGTTTTTTGCTTTATTATATACTTTTGCAATTACATATGAAACTTGGCAGGTTAAACAGTTTCTGCTTATATACAATGAGGTTTCTATTTTGGTTACAGATTCAAACATGTTTGACTGACCATCTGACCACTATCCTAGCAGGAAATCAACCTTTCTAAAGCACATAAAAAGAAACAAAAAGTCAATCACTAGAGGTTCTTGATCAGGTATAATTTTTCACAGCACTGTTCACTTATCTACTGGACAACAGACCCACATTTACAATATCTCCATCTAGACCCATTCCAGCATACACAGGGCGTTCGCCTAATGTTTTCCCATGTACTGAGGTTTGCGCAGTGCTCCCCTCCTGTTCTGGTGGGTGAATGTTGCCACACAGAAGGTAGGGGACCAACGCAAATCTCTGTGGTGGCTTTTGTCTCCTCTGGCAACCCTGAAAGGGTACCTTTTATCCTGGGCTCTGATTCCTTAACTACTTTCAGTTCTGATCCTTCAGGTCCCCAACCATCCCTTATCAATAGCACAGTGAATATCTGCAGAGCTATGATTAATAGAGCGTAGAGGGAGAGGCCACACGCCCATCCTATGTGGTCCATGCTTTGCAGATACCTACTGCCAGTCCTGACTTTGTCAAGGAAATGGCATTGGAAGGTCTCTGGCACTGAGGAACTTTGACTTGCAGTGGAAGAATGTGGCTTTTCAGCGCCTCTGAGATGGACAGGAACAAATCACTTGTTATAGCATAACGCTTTGTTCTGCACCACTCAGATCTCAGCCACCCCATTCATAAGCCCTTCTACCATATTTTCTAAGAGTTTATTTAACATAAGAGCAGTACCAGTTTGTTTTGAAGGGATGGAGAATCCTATAGTCACCAAGTTCCCGGCTGTTCCTCTATCATTATTACCCAAGACCACTAGTTAGGTATGCAAACTTTCCACTCCCTGATCCACTGCCTTCTGCCTTATCATTCACCGTGTCCTCTGCTTCTATCCCTCCCATGACTTAAGACAGTCAGTGCTTCTCCCCCTTCCATCCATCACCTGCCTCTTTCCCAGATTCACCTTCAGGGCTAATGAGGGAAGCCTGTGTGCTAAAGGGAACGCTATAGAGTATGTGTCAGATCTCTCCACAAGCAGAGGGAAGCATTCTGCTTGTGGAGTGCGGTAGGCTGAATCGTGTACAGGTCCTAATCTTAGAACCTAGGAATGCTGCCTTTTATGGCAGAAAGAATTTTGCAGTTGTGACTAAATTCAGGATCTTGAGGAGGGGAAATTATCATGTGTTATTCGGGTGGGCCTGAAATGCAGTCATGTCCATCCTGCTGTTACAAGTTAGGCAGAAGGAACTGACTGACAGACTGAGAGAGGCGACAGGATGTGACAGAGCTGGCTGGAAAAAAGCAGACCAGTCAATTACAAGACCCCAGGAGAGTGTCCAATAATTCCCAGAACCTTCTCGTGGGCTCCTATGAGATATGGACAGCATAAAAGAGATGCGAGCCCACAAGGAGCCCACTATCATGACTTCACAGTAGCCCATTCTGTGTCTTTTAGGCAAGAGTGTACTTTTATTTTTGTTCTTTTTCTTACTTGTTCAGCCCAAGTTGTCTTTGCAGAGCTAGTTTCTCCATTACCTCTTTTCCCTTTACTTTTAAAATAAACTTTTGGGGCCAGGGATATAGCTCAGAGGCACAGGCACCTGCCTGGCAAGCTCAAAGTCCTAAGTTTGATTCCCGGTACTCACAA
>NW_004955501.1:7014871-7024913 GCF_000276665.1 Chinchilla lanigera
TGGCAAGCCATTTCTAAAGGAACTACCTGACAACATTTTTGGTGAGCCACCCAGGAGGTTAAAGCTCAGGTAGTAAAGAGGCCAAGGTATATGTGGGCACACTTTTTGTTTCTCTCTAAAATGCCACTTTTGTTTCTCTCTAAAATGCCATAAACCTTGTGAAACCTTCCTCTCTGCTTCACTCTATGCCCTATGCTAAACATGTGGGACACTTCTTCTCATGGTGCTAGAGAGGGGCTTCTTGGCCCCGCCAAGGGAAATGGGGTAAAGGAATGTAGGCTTTTGTTTTTCTGTGTAGCCACTTGCATTCACTTTGTGGGTTCATGCATTTGTTTGTTGTATATTTTGCTATACTTTTTGGAAATTAGCATGGCCTCCACTTACTGTAGTTTGTAAATGGCTTTTTCTTGGTTGTGTTTTGGGCTATGGTACTACCATGTTACCTTGCCAGGTGGCCAGTTACCATCTTGTTTTGTTGCATGACTAGGCATAACTTTTCACATGGGTGTGTCACTGTTTACCACCATCTTTTTTCTCTTTTTTTTTTTCTTTTTTTTAAATAACTGGCTTTATAAGCTAAGCATCTCATTTTAAAGAGCACATGGGCTTCTGGAAAGTGAGAAGAAATTGTTTTCTTTCTTCCCACATGAAAGAAAAACTGTGTACTATCTCTTTAAGAACTCAAACCAGGGGCTGGAGATATAGCTCAGCAGTATAAGCTCCTGCCTGGCAAAGCACAAGGTCCTAAGTTCAATTCCCAGTACCCACAAAAAAAAAGAACTCAAGCCGGTGCAAAATCTTTGCGGGGCAGAGCTACAACTTGAGAACCACAGCTGAGGTCTTGGACAAATGCAGATACACAAGGCACCTGCACAGCTGCCTACAAGCATGACCAAGAAGGGTTGTTACTGGTGGGGTGTGACTATCTTATGGTAGTTCTGGGTGAGGGCAGGAGAATGCAACTTGTCTATGTTGGCCAGAACGAAGTACCAGGGAAGTGAAGTGGTGCTCAGATGGGCGCTAAGCATGCTGACATCAGTGCCACCCACTCCAAGTAGGCATGCCTTGGCAGCAGAAACTGACCTCCTGGGGGCCCAGAGCTGCTGAACCAGGGTGTGCGCAGGGCCTAAACCCTCTGCTCCATGGCCTCGTGCTGTGCAGCCAACTGGCCTGCCTGCTAGGGCCAAAGTGTACCAGAGCCAGCTGTGCACCCCGCCACTACCATACAGCTCACCAACACTGTTTGCTCAGGTCTAACAGCCTGCCTGAGGCGATTACCTCCTCGCTTTTGTGCGTCCTTGTTTAAATGAATATAAGTTAAAGACTTCTGTCTACTGTCTGAACAAAACAACTCTTAACAACATGTAAAAGCTAATTAAAGTGACGGTATAAAAATAGAGCCATCTATGCTCTTAGTCCTTTTTCCATTGGAGCAAATGCAAAAGATATTTTTCCCATAGGGTCTAAGAGTGATTCAGCTAGGTAGTTAAAGGAATTTTGCTTTAAAAAGTTCCACCATTACCTCATGCGATTTAAAGGACTAGCCCAGGCCAACAGCCCTCTTGTCCCTAAGGAGTTTATGGGTCTCAAAACAGAGCCCTCAAGGGGCTTTCTTCTGTTCTGTGTTCTCCTACCCATATTGTTCTAAGGTTCAGACAGAGATGTAGGTCCACTCTTGTGTAAAAGTCTCACAACAGCCATCTTGTGGACTTCAGGTCTCCTCCTGCTGCATGGGACACCAATTTAAGGCATCCAGGCCAAGCTGTCTCGCTCTCTCCATAGGTCCCAAGACAAGCATATGGGAAATCTATTGGATCTCATCACTACACAGATTAAAGTGACTTTGCCACCAGACCATATCCTTGATGAATGGGACAGGTTTGATCCTGACAATTCAAAACAAGAACAGTTTATTTACTGTACTACAGTCTGGGTTTAATATAAACTGGGAGGTAGCAAAATATGGATACTGGATGGTACTTTAAACTATGAGACTATTCTCCAGTTACAGTGTTTCTGCTTGGGACATAAAAGGTGGAGTGAAATGCCTTATGTTTGGGCCATAGTTTTTGAGTATATACTCAAAAACTGTGGCACTTAGTGCAGGCCTCAAGGGAAAAGAAGATATCCTACTGAACACTGTTCTGAGACATCCCACCTTGTCTCTCAGGGGCATGCCAGTCTCACTGGTCTACTTAGGGAGGATAACTAGACTAGGAGGTCTCCTTAACCTCTCCCTTACAATCCTCAGACCAATGAATTAGGCCCATCCTCTCAAATGACCAGGGTACTTCATTATAGCCTCAGAGAAAATCAGCATTCCTCAGCCCCCTAACAGCCTCCTTGGGCAGCCTTAAGTCCCACTGGTTGTGCACAAACAGCTTAAGCCCTGTAGTTCAAACCCCAAAGTGGCGCTTCCTACTACTCTGGCTTACAACTTGTCCTGCTCCTAAGAGAGGTCCCGGGGTGGAAAAGAATATTCAACTATGGGCCTCCTTTTCAATTGCAGATGTCCAACATACAAAGAATGACCAGGCCAACTGTCAAAAGATCCTAATAAATGTGCAGATGAGTTCTAAACTTTGATCCTTGCTTTTGACTCATCCTGGCAAAATGTCTGTGCTGGACTAATTAATGGTCAACTTGAGTAGGAACACCCAGCTGAACTGAGTCAGTGTGTTCTGGGCACGGAAGACCCACCTGAAGATGGTTTCCAGGATGGCATAAAGGGAGAACAGAAGGGGAAGATTGTATGCTGTTGATTTTCTTGGAGAAATTTTCCATGGCTGGTTGTCTTGATATGAACACGGTTGTTCTCATCCTCAGAGGAGCTTGGGTCTTTGCTGTTGTCAGGGATGGCTGTGATTCACTTCGGGGAGCTCTGTTCTTTGCTTTGACCATGGCTTCCTGGTTCCAGTGCAAACCCCCCAGCATTCTGGCACAGATTCTTCAACCCATAGGTGCAGACTTTCTAGCTTCCACCACTGGCTTTTGGGCTTTTCCGGTGAAGGACCTAGATATAGACTTGCGTATGACATTGCTGTGGGTTCAAGGCCTCCAGCTGTGGGGATCCAGGCTCTCAGCTGGATTCTTCAGGTTTCTAACATGAGGACAGATCTCTTGCACTCTTAGCATTTGATTTTTTGTGTGAATATTATAAAATAATCCTATAAATTATGTGACCTATAATAAGTCTATTCCCTTGCAAACACTTACTAAAATAATGTCCAATTCATCTTGACTACTTGCTGTACCTCAGATAAATGACAAAGAATCCTACACGGGGCTAGGAGCCATGCAGATAAATAATATCCTTTAAAAAGGAAAGAGAACTACTGTGGAGAGGATATTCAACAACAAAACCAAACTGAGACTATAATATCAGTCATGAGCTAAAAATTATATCTAATAGGCTAGCTGCTCTTATGGGCATAAAAAGATGCATTAAAAACATCCGTTAAAAAAAATCTGTTAATTATGATAAGGCGAGGGGGCTCATACAGAGTGCAGAGGACAAGCCAGCTGTCTTTTGTAACTGATTAGCAGAAGCCTTTCGCAAATATACCAACATAGCTCTATCTTCCAGGGAGAGAGAGGAGCTAATGGGACAGCATTTTTTCTGTTGGCCAGCCCCAGATATCCAGCATACGGTACAAATCTTTAGATGGGCCCACAGACACCTACTGCCCAATTGATAGACACGGCCTTTTCTGTGTCCAACAATCAAGACCCAGAGGAGGGACAAAAGAAAACAGCTAAAAACATCACTGCTACAATTGGAAATACTTTAAACACAGCCAGGTTGTCTAAAGAAAAACCCAGGGAATGCTGAGGAAAAGGTTCCTGTTTCAAGTGAAAAGGAGCTCGACACTGTGCACAAAATTATACCAAGCCCCCGCCTGAGCCCTGCTTTGTATGTGAGGCAGTTAATGTGACTGACTCAGGGCACTGGAGGTCTAACTGACCCCACTCCTAGAGAGAGACTAGGCCGGCCAAAGCCCATCTCTGCTAAAAAGGACAGGGAAGCCTACAGTGCCCCTGTCCAGAGACATTATCATCTTCTCTAAAGCATCCTGGGTAACCTTGGAATCATGGGTAAGACAATTCAATTACTTCATTCTGTTTTGATTTCTGCCTCTAAAAACCTCTGTATCTATAGCCATAGCTGGGGTCAGGGGGGGTCCCCTAATCAGAGCTTCTTTTTTCTCTTCTGCCTAGTAGTCACTCTCATAAACAAATAATCTCCCAGACCTATGCTAGCAGATAAACATCAGTGACCTGCCCCCTTGAAGATCCTGAGGAGGTGTGGTTCACTGAGAAATAGCCTTGTCCCAGAAAGACATCAAAGGCAGGTTAAACAGATTTCATCTCACAACAGGTCATTAAAAATAAACCTCTTCCTCTTTCTTCAGCCCAGCCAGAGAGCCGCAGCACCCCACAGTAGTTAAGAGAGCACATGACCCCTAGTAAGTGGGTCTGCAACCCCTTCCAGCTTGAAGAACTGTAGAAGACAGAGACCTCTACTCCTTTTGCACACCATAGAGAATTATGAGGATTTATGTCTCTCTGGAAGAAAGAAGATATAGTATGGCAAAGCCGGCTGGAAAATAAGCAGACCAGTCAATTGTAAGATCCCAGGATAGTGTCAAATAATTCCCAGGACCCTGTATGTAGAACTTCTCCCACGAGTTGTGGATAGCATAGAAGAGATGAGATGCCAAGAGGAACCCATTATTGTGACTCTTCACAGTAGCTCGTGCTGTGTCTTCTAGGTCAGGGTGTCCTTTTTTTGGCTCTTTTTCTCTCGTGTTCAGCCCAAGTTCACTCTGCAGAGCTAGTTTCTCCCTTCACCCTTCACCCTTCACTTTTCAAATAAACTTTTGGCACCATTTTTGACTTGTCTTGTTCAATTTTTTGTTCAAGGTAAGGACTGGGAATATGTCTAATTGGTAAGCTGCTTCTAAATGAGCTAGCTGATAAAAGAGAAGGCGGTGGAGGCAGAGATTGGTGTGATGCAGCCACAAGCCAAGGCTCACTGGCCACCACCAAAAGCCAGGACAGGTAGAAATGTATCTTCTCAAATAGTGCTTCGGTGTTCTAGAGCCAAAGAAAAGCATAAATTTCTGTTGACTGAGTCAACATGCTTGTGCTAATTACAGCAGCCTTAGAAGACAAGTGCAGAGATGCTCCCACCTCTGTCTCCTCTAGTTGCTTCACTACACAAGGCAGGCAAAGTTTAGAAACAGCCAGCCAAATGGGTTAAAAGGTAGAGGAAGCTAGTGAGCAACCTGTCCTAGACATAGAAAGAGGCAACAGTGTGGAGCAGCAAGCAGGTTCCAACCAAGTTCTCTACCCTTCCTGCCTCTCCACTCTTGCCCTATCCTTGGTGAAAGAGATAAAGGGGACAGGGAGGGGTGTCTCCACCCAACAGGAAGCAGAAAGGTCCTGGGTTCAGATGAACTCAGAAACCTCAGCTACCTACAAGTATTTCTTTGGATGGGAGAGGGCACTGTTGGAGCCTTGGGTGGGATGACCTTTCCTGAAATGTCATGGCCCAGGCAAACTTCCAGAATCTGGTTAGATAAACACCAGAGCCTGGGGCTGAGCCAGAGGAAAGCCAGGTGACTGACACTGCGGAGGACTGTTCGTTTAGTGTGTCTGGAAGCACCAGGTGCTGAAACCTTTCACGGAAAGCCAGATTCTTTTCAGAAACGGTCATTGAATTCACCCAATTCCAGTGGTTTTCGTCCAACAGATGCCCAGAAATCAAAACTTGCAAGTGAATAAAAATGTTTCTGGCCTCTGAGACCTACTCCTTCCCCAGGCTAGCGTGAATGGGAAAAAAATTCTCCCAGAGTGTGGAACCAAGCTGTGCCCAAGGGGAGACTTGGATCTTTTAAACAAACAATTCTTCACCCTTTCAATAATTACTCATAATTCAAATATATAATGATGTTATAGATGATGTATAAAATAGAGAATAGGAGAGAAAACATACATTAACTGATTTATTGCATTCACCCACTGTCAGAATTTCAGTCTTTCACACCATTTTTCCTTGTTAGAAAGCTACAATCAGAAAGGAATATAATTCTCAGTCACCACTTCTTCAGACAGCTGCAGCCTGACCAATCTAAAAGGCCCCTTTCTTGCAGCTTTTTTCACTGCAGCCCTTCTCATGATCTGATCTTATGTTTCATTATTGCTTCTTTGTATGCTGAATGTCTCTCTGAGAGGAGGGGCTTTGCCTTGTTCCCCACCCCAACATGTGTTCAATGAAATAATCGGATGGATGGATGGATGGGTAAGGCTTTGTAATCCATACTGTATCTTGGGTAGTTTTCTTAGGCTTATTTAGTTGTTTTACCAATAGAAAGATATAATTAACATTTTTTTTTCCTGAAAACCAAAAATGTATATGTGCTGCTGAAGTGAGCTCATGAAAAACAAAAAAGAACACCTGATTTCTTGGCCTTCTCTGTCCACAGTCGACCCGCTCAATCTGAGAGCTGACCTCTGACTGTCCCTGCTCCTGGTTGGCCACTTCACAGCTCCTGCCTGATGTGCAGTCAAGGCAAAGCTTCAGCATAAGAAAAAAATGAGGAAGAAGGGACTGCTCATGGTTACAAACTGCAGAAATGAAATCAAGCTCAATTTGAATAAACAGTGTCAATTAGTGGCATTCAATCAAAGTGGTAAAGGAGAAATCCATGTCTTATCATTGAGTCTCATTATACAAAGTTTATTTGCAAACAGCCTCATCATTAAACTTCCTTGTTAAGCTTAAAAGCAACATTGACAGGTTTTTGAGGTCACTGCCTGGTTTGTGCAAAGCTTGGGAAATACTTGTCACCTGATGAGAACTCTTGCAGCACATATCCCAGAGGTCAAACAAGAGCGTCTTGGAATCTGATCTCTGTGTCATACTGTGAACATGTGTGGCTTTTCTATCTGTTCAATGCCACATTTCCCATGTCTGCATGCTTTCTGTTGGTAACATTGCTGCATAAAGTGGTCCCTAAGCATAGCACTGACGCTGTCGAACAATCCTAAGTAAAAGACACCTGCGTCCTGCTTATGGAAAGAAGGATATGTGCTAGATGAACCTCACTCAGGCCTGAGAATTAGGGCTGCTGGCTGTGAGTTCAATGTTAATGAATCAACAATATATTAACAGGTGTCCTTGAAGAGAAAAATACATAAAACAAAGCTACACATTGACTGGTTGAAAGATGTTGTGACCAGAAGACCACGAACCTAACCCTATAAAATCAAGGTTCCATGTCCATGAATTCTACCAGACAGATTGAAAATTTTTGAGAAAGGGTGCTCTTGAATGGAGCATGAATGGACATTTTCCACCTGTCACCATTTTCTGAGCAACACAGTATAACAATTTGTAGAGCATTTACATTATGTCAAATATTATAAATAATCTGGAAATGATTTAAAGTATATAGAGGATTGCACAAGTTATGCCATTTTATAGAAAGGACTTGAACATCTTAGGGTTCAAGGATAAAGGCTGGAGTTCTGGAACCAAGTGTCTGTGGATACTGAGGGACAATTGCATGTCTCCCTAGGAGCATTGTTTCAGGGCTCACAAATTCAGTGTTGAAGGTAAACTTCTAGAACAGAACTGCTGGTGGCAAAAATAAGATGTGACAGTTAACTGTGTCAGTTTGAGTATGAAATGCCTATTAGATTGTTTTAGCATAGTTCTGGGTCTGGATGATGAATTTACTGAAGAGGAAAGACCCATCCTGGGTGTGAGCGGCACCATCCAATAAGTTTGTAACCTGAATAGAATAAAAAGGGAAAGAAAGAGGAAGTCTCGCTTCTGCTTCTTCAGAGGAGCTCCAGTGTTTGCCATTGCCTTTGGCTGTTGTTCTCCAGGTTCTTCGCCGCAGACTCTTTAGCCTTCCAGAGCAGATCCTTTGCTTCCTGATAAGGATTCATAAAGGACTCTGAAGAGAGCTCTAGGCTTTCCATTCTTGACTGGATCCTTCAGTTCTCTGGCACAGAAATGGTCCTCTTGCATTCTTCCCCACCTAATTTTGCAGGTGATCATTGTAAGCATACTTTCTAGATCTTTTCTATTTCACATATATTTTATATTAAATCTGTTATTTTTGTGAACCCTAGCTGATACAAAAGAACTGATTGTATTTCTTTTTAAAATATTTTCCTGTTCTTTGTATACAATTTTCTAACTGCAAAAGCATAAACTCACCCATAACAATTGTCAGTGTGTGGAGGGGGGAAAAAAGTTGAAAGGGAGACCTTATTAACTTAGAAATTCATACTTTATATTTATTCACAAGTAAAAATATAAACTCAAAGACATCATCAAGGAGTTTGGAGGAGAGGCCACATGCAAAGATGGAATGAAGCTGCAGAAGGCAAGATAAAGCCTTACGCTCAGAAGTGGTACACTGTCATAGACTGCTCATGGGTTTTACCATCACACTGACCTGGTTTCAAATCATAATTCTGCTGTTTACCTGCTGCGAATCTTGGGCAAGTAGCTTACTTTCAGTGTGCTTCAGTGGGTCATCATTACCTCAGTGGTGGGAGAAACTGATAAATTTTTCCTTCACTTTTTGTAAGAGTTAAATAAGATCATTTAAATAAAGTACCCGGCTTAGTTTATTTTACATAATTAAGTACAGCAATATTGAGATTTTCATATTACCATGAAATAGCTACAAGGATAATTACTAAATGACAAAACATATTTTAGAGGGTTTACTTACAGTTAAGGCTACTATAGAGATTATAATTGAGAATATAGAAGCTTTCTATAAAGGCTAGATGCCTAAATCTATATATCCACCAGCAATTGGTGCGTCACGTGGAGAATGAATAATTGCTTTGTGCTTTGCCTTCTGTTGACAATTTCCAAATGTAAAAGTATATGTTATCTAAATCTATATGACATCATTCTCTTTCAAACAGTGCTATTTGTAACAAAATCAGAATCAACGAGAAAAGTGCAGGAGACCACCTTGTTGATTATGCCCAGAGCAGGCTGTACGCAGTGTGCACTGTAAAGAGTTAATCCCACAATTGGCTTGTTTTAAGTAATGAGTCAGACCAAAGCCTCATAAGAGCAGTACAGGTGGCATGTGAATTAGCATTATACCCCTGCCAGCAACCACAGAAGAGACCAGAGATACAGTCCATAAAGCTGTGGAGCTCAGATATGAGATAACAGGGCAGCCCAGGACAAGTGACTCTTCCCAAATTCTTTTCTGGAAAATGAGTTATTCATTAACCATGACCTATTCCTGGTTTCTTCTGTCTTTGATGCAAGAATGTTTTGTTCCGTCCTTTACCAGCCCTGCCTGTACCAGTGTCTTATCCCCAGCAACCACACATAGCCTCCTCACCCCATTCTATAGATTGTACAACCAGTAAATACCATGGCTCTGGCTGTTTCAGGGTCTTTCCTGTCTCAAGCACTAACCATCCTTGTTCCTTGTTTCACTTTTACTTTGTCTCTGAGTTTTTCTTTGCTACAAGGCAGGAGATCAGGGTCTTTGCTGGGGTCCCTGATTAAAAAAAAAAGTTATTGGGTTTGTCACAACCACACACACAGGATTTCTTATACATACTATTGAAAATGCTACTGTGCTACTATAAAGAGGAGGTACAAATGTTTAAACAGTACAGTCTGGCTGCTTTATAGGAAAAGTAAAATACAATGCACTCTTTCCCTAATTAGTTTCCCCTCTGTACCATTTCTTATGTGCAGACCCTGCTGATATGGATTCCTCATGTAATCCTAAGAACACTCGATGAAGCAGGTCCTGTCATTTCCCCATTATGCAAATGAGGGCCCTACATCTCTAGGGTTAAGTAATTTACCCCAAGTTACAATGTAAGGGCACATTTATAGAATAGCAGACTTTTTTTTAAAAAATAAAAGAAGGAAAACATTAACAGACAGACAATGTTTTACAAAATAACAAAAGAACAGTACAGACAATACAGAGTTACAAACAAAGTGGTAGGAAATTAACAATGCTTGTTGTATTAC